>NW_023045293.1:0-39251 GCF_011762505.2 Arvicanthis niloticus | reverse complement strand
TGCTCTCTCTAGATGCACTTCTGTCCTCTCTTTTCTCTGGATGCCCTTCTGCTCTCTTCTCTCTCTGGATGCCCTCCTGTTCTCTCCTCTCTCTCTGGATGGCCTACTGTCTTCTGCACTCTCAGGATGCCCTTCTACTATCTCCTCTCTCTGGATGCCCTTATGTTCTCCTCTCTCTGGATTCTCTTACGTCTTCTCCTCTCTCTCAATGTCTTGATGACCTTCAGTTCTCTCCTCTTTCTCAATGCCCTTCTGTTCTCTCCTCTCTCTGGATGCTCTTCTGTTTTCTCCTCTCTTTCAATGCCCTTCTGGTCTCTACTCTCTCTGGATGCCCTTTTTCTCTCGTCTTTCTGGATTCCCTTCTGTCTTCTTTTCTCTCTGGATGTCGTTCTATCCTTTCCTCTCTGTGGATGCACTTCTGTCTTCTGTCTCTGGATGCACTTCTGTTCTCTCTTTCTAGATTACCTAATTTTCTTTCCTCTCTCTTTATGCCCTTCTGTCATCTCCTCTCTCTGGATGCCCTTCTGTCTTCTTCTCTCTCTGGATGCCCTTCTGTCTTCTCCTCTTTCTGGATTCGCTTCTGTTCTCTGCTCTCTCTAGATGCCCTTCTGTCCTCTCTTCTCTCTGGATGCCCTCTGTTCTCTTCTCTCCCTGAATGCCTTCTGTACTATCCTCTCTCAGGATCCCCGTCGGTCCTCGTTTCCATCTGGATGCCTTCTTTCTTCTACTGTCTCTGGATGCCCTTCTATCTTCTCCTCTCTCTAGATGCACTTCGGTTTTCTCCTTTTTCTGTATTCCCTATTTTTTCCTCTCTCTGGATGCCCTTCTGACATCTTCTCCCTCTGCATGACCTTCTGTCTTCTACTCTCTCCTGATGCCCTTCTGTTCTCTCCTCTCTCTGAATGCCCTTCTGTTCTCTCCTCTCTCTCTGATTCACCTCTCTCTTCTCCTTCTCTGGATGCCCATCTGTTCTCTCCTCTTTCTCGATACCCTTCAATTCTCTCCTCTATCTAGATGCCCTTCTGTCTTCTCCTCTGTCTGTATGGCCTGTACTATATTGTGTAGATGCCCTTCTTTGCTTTCCTCTCTCTGGATGCCCTTCTGTCTTCACCTATCACCAGATGCCCTTCTGTATTCTCCTCTTTCTGGATGCCCTTCTGTCTTCTCCTCTCTCTGGATGCCCTTCTGCTCTCTCCTCTCTCTGGATGCCCTTCTGTTCTCTCCTCTCTCCCGATGGCCTACTGTCTTCTGCTCTCTCTGGAAGCCCTTTTACTCTCTCCTCTCTCTGGATGCCCTTCTGTTCTCTCCTCTCTCTGGATTCTCTTATGTCTTCTCCTCTCTCTCAATGTCTTGATGACCTTCAGTTCTCTCCTCTTTCTAAATGCCCTTCTGGTCTCTCCACTCTCTGAATGCTCTTCTGTCTTCTACTCTCTCTCTCAATGCCCTTCTGGTCTCCCCTCTCTCTGGATGTCCCTTTTTTCCTCTCCTCTCTCTGGATTCCCTTCTGTCTTCTTTTCACTCTCGATGCCGTTCTATCCTTTCCACTCTCTGGATGCCTTCTGTCTTCTGTCACTGGATGCACTTCTGTTCTCTCCTCTTTCTGGATTCCCTGATATTCTTTCCTCTCTCTGGTTTCCCTTCTGGTCTCTCCTCTCCCTGGATGCCCTTCTCTTCTCTCCTCTATCTGGATTCCATTCTGTCTTCTCCTCTCTCTGTATGCCATTCTATCCGCTACTCTCTCTGGAGGCTTTTCTGTCTTCTCCTCTGTCTGGATGCACTTCTGATCTCTCCTCTTCCTGGATTCCCCATTTTTCTTTTCCTTTCTCTGGATAGGCTTCTGTCATCTCCTCTCTCTGGATGACATTCTGTCTTCTCCTCTCTCCTGATTCCCATCTGTTCTCTCCTCTCTCTGGATTCCCTACTTTCTTCTTTTTTCTCTGGATGCTGTTCTACACTCTCCTCTCTCTGGATGCCTTTCTGTTCTCTCCTCTCTCTGGATTCCCTTCTGTCTTCTCCTCTCTATGGATGACCTTCTGTCCTCTACTCTCTCTGGATGGCCTTCTGTTCTCTCCTCTCTCTGGATTCCTTTCTGTCTTCTCCACTCTCTTGAAGATCTTCTGTTCTCTGCTCTTTCTAGATGCTCTTCTGTTCTCTCCTCTCTCAGAATGCCCTTCTGTTCTCTCCTCTCTCTGGATGCCCTTTTGTCCTCTTCTCTCTGGATGCCCTTCTGTTCTGTCCTCTCCCTGGATGGCCTTCTGTTCTCTTCTCTTTATGGATGCCCTTCTGTCCTCTCCTCTCTGGAGGCCCTTCTGTCTTCTCCACTCTCTGAATGCCCTTCTGTTCTCTACTCTCTTTGGATTCCCTTCTGTCTTCTCCTCTCTCTGTATGGCCTTCTGTAGTATTTTATGTGGATGCCCTTCTTCGCTCTCCTCTCTCTGAATGCATTTCTGAATTTTCCTATCCCCTGATGCCCTTCTGTACTCTCCTGTCTCTGGAATCCCTTCTGTCTTCTCCTTCTCTGGATGTCCTTCTGTTCTCTCCTCTCTCTGGATGCCCTTTTGTCCTCTTTTCTCTGGATGCCCTTCTGTTCTGTCCTCTCCCTGGATGCCCCTGTTCTCTTTTCTTTATGGATGTCCTTCTGTCCTCTCCTCTCTGGAGGCCCTACTGTCTTCTCCTCTCTCCGAATGCCCTTCTGTTCTCTCCTCTTTTTGGATTCCCTTCTGTCTTCTCCTCTCTCTGTATGGCCTTCTGTACTATTTTATGTGGATGCCCTTCTTTGCTCTCCTCTCTCCTGATGCCCTACTGTCTTCTCCTCTCTCTCTCTCTATGCCCTTCTGGACTCTCCTCTCTCTGGATGCCCTTTTTTTCTCTGCTCTCTCTGGATTCCCTTCTGTCTTCTCATCTCTCTGGATGCCCTTCTATCTTCTCCTCTCTCTGGATAACGTGCTGTCTTCTCCTTTCTCTGGATGCACTACTGTTCTCTCCTTCTTCTGGATTCCTTATTTTTGTTTTCTTCTCTCTGGATGCCCTTCTGTCATCTCCTCTCTCCAGATGACCTACTGTCCTCTCCTCTCTCTGTATGCCCTTCTACTCTCTACTCTCTACTGATGACCTTCTGTTCTCTTCTCTTTCTGGATGCCCTTCTGTTCTCTCCTCTCTCCGGATACCCTTCTGTCTTCTCCTCTCTCTCTCAATGCACTTCTAGGCTCTCCTCACTCTTGATGTTCTTTTTTCTCTCTTCTCTGGATACGCTTCTGTCTCCCATTTCTCTGGATGCCATTCTATCCTATCCTTTCTCTGGATGCCCTTCTGTCTTCTCCTCTCTCTTAATGCACTTCTGTTCTTTCGTTTTTCTGGATTACCTATTTTCCCTTTCCTCTCTCTGGATGCCCTTCTGTCATCTCCTCTCTCTGGTTGACCTTCTATCTTCTTCTCTCTCCTGATGCCCATCTGTTCTCTCCTCTCTCCAGATGCCCTACTGTCTTCTCCTCTCTCTTGATGCCCGTCTACTCTATCCACTCTCTGAATGCCCTTCTGTTCTCTCCTCTTTCTGGATTCCTTATTTTTCTTTCCCTGTCTCTGGATGCCCTTCTCTCATGTCCTCTCACAGGATGACCTTCCGTTCTCTCCTATTTCTGGATGCCCTTTGGTTCTCTCCTCTCTCCGGATGCTCCTCTGTCTTCTCCTCTCTCTCTCTCAATGCCCTTCTGGTCTCTCCTCTCTCGGAATGCCATTTTTTCTCTCCTCTCTCTGGATACCCTTCTGTCTTCTCGTCTCTCTGGATGCCATTCTATCCTCTATTTCTGTGGACGACCTTCTGTCTTCTCCTCTCTCTCCATGCCCTATTTTTCTCTCCTCTCTGGATACACTTCTGTCTTCTCCTCTCTCTGAATGCCGTTTTATCCTCTCCTTTCTCTGGATGCCCTTCTGTCTTCTCCTCTCTCTGGATGCACTTCTGTTTTCTCCTCTTTCTGGATTCCCTATTTTTCTTTTCCTCTCTCTGGATGCCCTTCTGTTCTCTCTTCTCTCTGGATGCCCTTCTGTTTTCTCCTCTCCCTGGATGCTGTTCTGGTCTCTCCTCTCTCTGGATGCCCTTCTGTTCTTTCCTGTCTCTGAATTCGCTTCTGTCTTCTCCTCTCTCTGGATGCCGTTCTATACTCTCCTCTCTCTGGATGCCATTTTGTCTTCTCCTCTCTCTGGATGCCCTTCTGTTCTCTCTTCTCTCGGCATGTCCTTCTGTCCTATCCTCTCTTCGAATTCCCTTTTGTCTTCTCCTCTCTATTGATGCCCTTCTGTTCTCTCCTCTTTCTGGATGCCCTTCTATTCTCTCCTCTCTCCGCATACCCTTCTGTCGTCTCCTCTCTCAGGTTGCACTTCAGTTCTCTTCTCTCTCTGCATTCCCTATTTTTCTTTTCCTCTCTCTGAATGCCCTTCTGTCATCCCCTCTCTCTGGATGACCTTCTTTCTTCTCCTCTCTCCCGATGCCCTTCTATTCTCTCCTAGCTCCCAATGCCCTTCTGTTCTCACCTCTTTCTGGATTCGATTGTGTCTTCTCCTTCTCTTGATGCCATTCTGTTCTTTCCTCTTTCTGGATGCCCTTCTACTCTCTCCTCTCTATTGATGACCTTCTGTTCTCTCCTCTTTCTGGATGCCCTTCTATTCTCTACTCTCTCCGGATACCCTTCTGTCTTCCCCTCTCTCTCTCAATGCCCTTCTGGTTTCTCCTCTCTTTGGATGCCTTTTTTTTCTCTCCTCTCTCTGGATACCCTTCTGTTTTCTCCTCTCATGGATGCTGTTCTATCCTCTTCTCTCTCTGAATATCTTTCTGTCTTCTCCGCTCTCTGGATGCACTTCTGTTCTCTCCTCTCCTGCATTTCCTATTTTTCTTTTCATCTCTCTGGATGCCCTTCAATCGTCCTCTCTCTCCAGATGCCCTTTTGTCTTCTCCTCTCTTTGGATGCCCTTCTACTCTCTCCTCTCTCCAGATGGCCTTCTGTACTCTCCTCTCTCTGGATTCCCTTCTGTCTTCTCCTCTCCCTTGATTACCTTCTCTTCCCTCCTCTTTCTGGATGCCCTTCTATTCTCTCCTCTCTTCGGATGCCGTTCTGTCTTCTCCTCATTCTCTCAGTGCCCTTCTGGTCTCTCCTCTCTCTGGATGCCCTTTTATTCTCTCCTCTCTCTGGATTCCCTTCTGTCTTCTCCTCTCTCTGGATGCAGTTCTATCCTCTCCTCTCTCTGTATGCCATTCTGTCTTCTCCTACCTCTGGATGCACTTCTTTTCTCTCCTCTTTCTGGATTCCCCATTTTTCTTTTCCTCTCTCTGGATGCCCTTTTGTCATATCCTCTCTCTGGATCCCCTTCTGTATTCTCCTCTCTCTGGATGCCCTTCTTTTCTCTCCTCTCTCGGGATGCCCTTTTGTTCTCTCCTCTCTCTGAATTTTCTTCTGTCTTCTCCTCACTATGGATTCCCTTCTGTCTTCTCCACTCTGTGGATGCACTTCTGTTCTCTCCTCTTTCTGGACTCCCTATTTTTCTTTTCCTCTATCTGGATGCCCTTCTTTCACCTCCTCTCTCTGCATGACCTTCTGTATTCTCCTCTCTCCGGATGCCCATCTGTTCTGTCTTCTCTCCAAATGCCCTTCTCTTCTCTCCTCTCTCTGGATTTGTTTCTGTCTTCTACTTCTCTGGTTGCCCTTCTGTCCTCTCCTCTCTCTGGATGTGAAGACCTCCATACTTGGGAGACCCTTCCTCAAGCCTCCGGAAATCTCGACCACCCAAAGATCACAAGAAACCTTACCTAGATGCAATCAGCAGAGGCTTTTTTAGGAAAGTAAGCCGGTTTTCAAAACGACAAGATCTTGAGCTCCAAGAGCCATGTTTTTGGCCCCGACAGGTGGGTTAAAAGGGCTTTTATAGCCTGGGGTGGGGAAAAGAAGGCATTTTCGTGTGCTTACACATGAATGGTTGCATTTTCCCGTGCTTACACATGAATGGTTGCATTTTCGCGTGGTTACACATGATTGGTTGTTTTTCAAATTTGAACATAGCAGTGGGAAGACCAAGGGAGGGGTAACCAATAACAGTGGAACATTTCTGAGGGATATAGCCCAAATGATCTAGAGTCATGTGAAATCACTCTGCACACTCATTCTTCACAAAAATGTGGTTTTTACCATACAATTGTGTCCTATCCTGCCATTTAACAACTATTTCAGATTAACTATCTTTGCTTCTTCCTGCTATAGCCCCACCTAGGTGGCAGCATCTTTTATCTGTGGTCAGGAATGTGTCTTCCTGCCTTGGGCAAGGCTTGAGGAATGTAATTCAGCAAGTGTCCTTCACCTGGAATGTGAAGGCCTGAAATATTATTTTAAGTTATGTGTTCTGTAAGGCAAAAAATCTACACATATTTCAAAAAATGGCTTTTATAATTTTTCACGCTACAGATGCCCTTCTGTTCTCTCCTCACTTTGTATGCCCTTCTGTCTTCCCCTCTCTCAGGATGCTTTTCTGTTCTCTCCTCACTCTGGATTCCCTTCTATTCTCCCCTATACTTTGGATGACCTTCTGTTCTATCCTCTCACTGGATGCCATTCTGTCCTCTCCTCTCTCTGGATGCCCATCTGTGTTCTCTTCTCTCTGGATGACCTTCTGTCTTGTCCTCTCTCCCGATGCCCTTCTGTTCTCTCCTCTCTCCAAATGCACTTCTGTTCTGTCCTCTCTCTGCATTCATTTCTGTCTTCTCTTTCTCTGGATGCCCTTCTGTTTTCTCCTCTTTCTGGATGCCCTTCTGTACTCTCCTCTATATAGATGAACTTCTGTCTTCTCCTCTCTCTGTATGGCCTTATCTACTATTTTATGTGGATGCCCTACTTTGCTCTCCTCTCTCTTGATGCCCTTCTGTCTTCTCCTCTCTCTGGATACCCTTTTGCTCTCTCCTCTCTCTGGATGCCCTTATGTTCACTTCTCTCTTCAGGTTCCCTACTGTCTTCTCCTCTCTCTGGATGCTGTGCTACACTCTCTTCTCTCTGGATGCCCTTCTGTTCTCTCCTCTCTCTGGATTCCCTTCTGTTTTCTCCTCTCTATGGATGCCCTTCTGGTCTCTCCATTCTCTAGATGCCCTACTGTTCTCTCCTCTCTTGGGATACCCTTCTGTCTTCTCCTCTCTCTGGATGCTGTTCTATCCTCTCCTCTCTCTGGATGCCCTTCTATCCTCTCCTCTCTCTGGATGCCGTTCTATCCTCTCCTCTCTCGGGATGCCCTTCTGTCTTCTCCTCTCTCTGCATTCTTTGTGGATTCCCTATTTTTCTTTTCCTCTCTCTGGATACCCTTCTGTCATCTCCTCTCTCTGGATGACCTTTTGTTTTCTCCTCTCTCGCGATGCCCTTCTGTTCACTCCTCTCGCCAGATGCTGTACTGTCTTCTCCTCTCTCTGGATCCCCTTCTACTCTCTCCTCTGTCTTGATGCACTTCTGTTATCTCATCTCTCTGGATTCCCTTCTGTCTTCTCCTCTCTCTTGATGACGTTCTGTTCTCTCCTTTTTCTGCATGCCCTTCTGTTCTCTCCTCTCTCCGGATGCCCTTCTGTATTCTCCTCTCTCTCTCTCAATGCCCTTCTAGCCTCTCATATCTCTGGATGTCCTTTTTTTCTCTCCTCTCTCTAGATACACTTCTGTCTGCTCCTCTCTCTGGATGCTGTTCTATCCTCTCCTTTCTCTGGATGACCTTCTGTCTTCTCCTCTCTCCGGATACACTTCTGTTCTCTCCACTTTCTGGATTCGCTATTTTTCTTTTCCTCTCTCTGGATGCCCTTCTGTCATCTTCTCTTTCTGGATGCCCTTCTGTCTTCATCTCTCTCTTGATGCCCTTCTGGTCTCTCCTCTCTCTGGATGCCCTTCTCTTCTCTCCTCTCTCTGGATGCCATTCTATCCTCTCCTCTCTCGGGATGCCCTTCTGTCTTCTCCTCTCTCTGCATTCTTTCTGGATTCCCTATTTTTGTTTTCTTCTCTCTGGATGCCCTTCTGTCATCTCCTCTCTCTGGATGACCTTCTGTATCTCCTCTCTCTGGATGCCCTTCTGGTCTCTCCTCTCTCTGGATGCCATTCTATATTCTCCTCTCTCTGGATGCCTTTCTGTCTTCTCCTCTCTATGGATGCACTTCTATTCTCTTCTCTTTCTGGATTCCATTTTTTCTTTTCCTCTCTCTAGATGCCCTTCTGTAATCTCCTCTCTCTGGATGACCTTCTTTCTTCTTCTCTCTCCCGATGCCCATCTGTTCTCTCACCTCTCTGAATGACCTTCTGTTCTCTCCTCTCTCTGGATTCGCCTTTGTCTTCTCCTTCTCTGGATGCCCTTCTGTTCTCTCCTTTTTCTGCATTCTCTTCTGTTCTCTTGTCTCTTTGCATGGCCTGCTGTCCTTTCCTCTCTAGAGGCCCTTCTGTCTTCTCCTCTCTCCGAATGCTTTTCTGTTCTCTCCTCCCATTGGATTGCCTTCTGTCTTCTCCTCTCTGGATGCCCTTCTGGTCTCTCCTCTCTCTGGATGCCCTTCTGTTTTTTCCCCTCTCTGGATGTGAAGACCTCCATACACGAGAGACCCTTCCTCAAGCTTCCGTAAATCTAGACCACCCAAAGATCCCAAGAAACCATACCTGGATGCAATGAGCAGAGGCTTTATTAGGAAAGTAAGCCAGGCTTTATTAGGAAAGTAAGCTGGTGGTCCAAATGACAAGCTCTTTAGCTCCAAGAGCAAGGTTTTTGGCCCTGAGTGGTGGGTTAAAGGGTCTTTTATACCACGGGTTGAAGAAACGAAGGCATATTCGAGCACTTACACCTGAATGGTTGTATTTTAGCGTGCTTACACATGAATGGTTGCATTTTCGCGCAGTTACATATGAATGGTTGTGTTTTCATGTGGTTACACATGATTGGTTGTTTTACAAATTTTGAACATAGCAGTGGGAAGACCAAGGGAGGGGTAACCAATAACAGTGGAACATTTCTGAGGGATATAGCCCAAATGATCTAGAGTCATGTGAAATCACTCTGCACACTCATTCTTTTCAAAAATGTGGTTTTACCATGCTATTGTGTCCTATCCTGCCATTTACCAACTATTTCAGATTAACTATCTTTGCTTTTTCCTGCTATAGCCCCACCTAGGTGGCAGCATGTTTTATCTGTGGTCAGGAATGTGTCTTACTGCCTTGGATAAGGCTTGAGGAATGTAATCCAGCAAGTGTCCTTCACGTGGAATGTGAAGGCCTGAAATCTTATTTTCAGTTCCGGGTTCTGTAAAGCCAAAAATCTACACATATTTCAAAAAATGGCCTTTATACTTTTTCACTCTACATATGCCCTTCTCTTCTCTGCTCACTTTGTATGCCCTTCTGTCTTCCCCTCTCTCGGTATGCTTTTCTGTTCTCTCCTCACTCTGGATTCCCTTCTATTCTTCCTTAACAAAGGATGCCATTCTGTCCTCTCCTCTCACTGGATGCCCTTCTGTCTTCTCCTCTTTCTGGATGCATTCCTGTTCTCTCCTCTCTCTGGATGACCTTCTGTCTTCTCCTGTCTCCCGATGCCCTTCTGTTCTTCCTCTCTCCAAATGCCCTTCTGTTCTCTCCTCTCTCTAGATCTGCTTCTGTCTTCTCCTTCTCTGGATGCCGTTCTGTTGTCTCCTCTCACTGGATGCCATTCTCTCTTCTCCTCTCTCTGGATGCCCTTTAGTTTTCTCCTCACACTGGATGCCCTTCTGCTCTGTCATCTGTCTGGATGCCCTTCCTTTCTCTCCTGTCTCTGGATTCCCTACTCTCTTCTCCTCTCTCTGGATGCACTTCTACACTCTCCTCTTTCTGGATGCCCTTCTGTTCTCTCCTCTCTCTGGATGCACTTCTACACTCTCCTCTTTCTGGATGCCCTTCTGTTCTCTCCTCTCTCTGGATTCTCTTCTGTCTTCTCCTCTCTCTTGATGACCTTCTGTTCTCTCCTCTCTCTGGATTCTCTTCTGTCTTCTCCTCTCTCTTGATGACCTTCTGTTTTCTCCTCTTTCTGGATGCCCTTCTGTTCTCTCCTCTCTCCAGATGCCCTTCTGTCTTCTCCTCTCTCTCAATGCCCTTCTAGGCTTCCTATCTCTGGATGCACTTTTGTCTTCTACTATCTCCCAATGCCCTTCTGTCTTCTCCTCTTTCTGGATGCCCTTCTGTCTTCTCCTCTCCCTGGATGCCCTTCTGCTCTCTCCTCTCTCTGGATGCTCTTCTGTTCTCTCCTCTCTCTGGATGCCCTTCTGTCTTCTCCTCTCTCTGGATTCTTTTCTGTCTTCTCCTCTCACTGGATGCCCTTCTACTCTCTCCTCTCGCTGGATGCCCGTATGTTCTCTTCTCTTTCCTGGATGCCCTTCTTTGTTCTACTCCTTCTGTATGCCCTTCTGGTTTCTCCTCTCTCTGGATGCCTTCTTTCTGTCCTCTCTCTGGATTCCCTTCTGTCTTCTCCTCTCTCTTGATGCTGTTCTATTCTATCCTCTCGCTGGATGCCCTTCTGTATTCTCCTCTCTCTGAATGCACTTCTGTTCTCTCCTCTTTATGGATTCCCTATTTTTTCGTCTCTTTGGATGCCATTCTGTCATCTCTCTCTGGATTACTTTATGTCTTCTCCTCTCTCTCGATGACCATCTATTCTCTCCACTCTCCGAATGCCCTTCTGTTCTCTCCTATTTCTGGATTCACTTCTGTCTTCTCCTTCTCTGGGTGCCCTTCAGTTCTCTCCTCTCTCTTGATGCCCTTGTGTCCTGTCGTCTCTCCGGATGCCCTTCTGTTCTCTTCTCTTTCCAGATGCCCTTCTGTCCTCTCCTATCTGGATGCCCTTCTGTCTCCTCCTCTCTGAATGCCCTTCTGTTCTCTCTTCTCTTTGGATTCCTTTCTGTCTTCTCCTCTCTCTGGATGCCCTTCTGCACTCTCCTCTCTCTGGATGCCCTTCTGTCCTCTCCTCTCTCCGGCTTCCCTTTTATATTCTCCTCCTTCTAAATGCCCTTCTGTTCACTCCTCTCTCTGCATTCTTTTCTGTTCTCCCCTCTCTCTGGATTCCCTTCTGTTCTCCACCAATATTAGATGTCCTTCTGTTCTGTCCTCTCTCTGGATTCCATTCTGTCCTCTCCTCTCTCTGGATGCCCATTGGTTTTCTTCTCTCTCCGGTTGCCCTTCAGTCCTCTTCTCTCTCTGGATGTCCTTCAGTCTTCTGCTGTCTCTAGATGGGCTTGTGTTCTCTCCTCTTTCTGCATTCTCTCCTGTTCACTCTTCTCTCTGGATGTGGTTCTGTTCTCTCTTCTCTGGAAATGTCCTTCTTCCTCTCTTCTTTCTTGATTGCCTTCTGTCTTCTCCGCTCTCTTGATGCCCTTCTGTTCTCTCCTCCTTCTGGATGCCCTTCTGTTCTCTCCTCTCTCCTCATAGCCTTCTGTCGTCTCCTCTCTCATGATGCTCTTCTGTTCCCTCCTCTCTCTGGATGCCCTTCTGTCTTCTCCTCTCTCTGGATGCCCTTCTGCTCACTCCTCTCTCTGGATGCCATTCCATCCTCTCTTCTCTCTGTATGCCTTTCTGTCTTCTCCTTTCTCCCTGTGCCCTTCTTTTCTCTCGTCTATCCCGATGCCCTTCAGTTTTCTCCACTCTCTGGATGCCGCACAATTTTCTCCTCACTCTGGATACACTTCTGTATTCTTCTCTCTCCCTATGCCCTTCTGTTCATCTCTCCGGCTTCGCATCTGTCTTCTCCTTTCTCTGGATGCCCTTCTGTTCTCTCCTCTCTCTGAATTCCCTTTTTGTCTTCTCCTCTCTCTGGATGCCCTTCTGTTCTCTCCTCTCTCTGAATTCCCTTTTTGTCTTCTCCTCTCTCTGGATAACCTTAGGTAATCTCCTCTCTCTGCATACCCTTCTGTCTTCTCCTCTCTCTGGAAGCCCTATCATTCTCTCCTCACCCTAGATTCACTTCTCTCTGCTCCTCACTCGAGATTCCCTTCTGTTCTCTCCTCTCACTGCATGTCTTTCTGTCCTCTCATCTCTCTGGATGTCCTTCTGTTTTTCCTCTCTCTGGATGCCCTTCTGTCACCTTTTCTCTCTGAATGTCCTTCAGTCTTCTGCTCTCCCTGGATGCCCTCTTGTTCTCTCCTTTTTCTGGATTCTCTTCTGTTCTCTCATTTCCCTAGATGCCCCTCTGTTCAATCCTCTCTCAGGATGCCCTTCTTCACTCTCCTCTCTCTGGATGCACTTCTGTCCTCTCCTCTCTCTGGTTGCCATTCTATCCTCTCGTCTCTCTGTATGCCCTTCTGTCTTATCCTTTCTCCCTATGCCCTTCTTTACTCTCATCTCTACCAATGTTCTTCTGTTTTCTCCACTCTCTGGATGCCTGACAATTTTTTCCTCACTCTAAATACCGTCTCTTCTCTCTGGATGGCCTTCTGCTCTCTCCTCTCTCTGGATCCCCTACTGTCTTCTGCTTTCTCTGGATGCTTTTCTGTTCTCTCCTCTCTCCGAATGCCCTTCTGTCTTCTCCTCTCTGTGGATGCCCTTCTGCTCTCTCCTCTCTCTGAAGGCCCTCATGTTCTCTCCTCTCTGTGGATGCCCTACTGTCTTCTCCTTTCTCTGGATGCTTTTTTGCTCTCTCCTCTCTCTGAATGCCCTTCTGTCTTCTCCTCCCTCTAAAGCCCTTCTGTCCTCTCTTCTCTCTGGATGCCATTCTGTCTTCTGCTCTCTCCCTATGCCCTTCTGTTCTCTCATCTCACCGGCTTCCATTCTGTCTTCTTCTCTTTCTGGATGCATTTCTGTTTTCTCCTCTCTCCGAGTGACTTTCTGTCTTCTCCTATCCCTGGATGCTCTTCTGCCCTCTCCTCTCTCTGGATGCCCTTCTGTTCTCTCCTCTCTCTGGATTCCATTCTGTTTTCACCTCTCTCAGCATGCCGTTTTATCCTCTCCTCACTCTGGATTCCCTCTGTCTTCTATTTCTCTGAATGCCCTTCTGTTCTCTCTTCTTTCTGGATTCCTTCTGTTCTCTCCTCTATCTAGATACCCTTCTGTCTTCTCCTCTCTGTGCATGCCCTTGTGATCTCTCTGGTGGCTTTTCTATCCTCTCCTCTCTCTGTATGCCATTCTGTCTTCTCCTCTCTCTGGATGCCTTTCTGCTCTCTCCTCTCTCTGGATGCCCTTCTGTTCTCTCCTCTCTCCGGATGCCCTTCTGTCTTCTCCTCTAACCGGATGCCCTTCTGCTCTCTCCTGTCTCTGGATGCCCTTCAGTTCTCTCCTCTCCCCAGAATAACTTCTGTATTCTCCTCTCTCTGGATGCCCTTCTGTTCTCTCCTCTCTCCAGATTCCCTTCTTTCTTCTCCTTTCTCTGGATGACCTTCTGTCCTCTCCTCTCCCTGGATGCCCTTTTGTCTTCTCCTCTCTCTGGATGCCCTCCTGTTCTCTCCTCTCTCTTGATGGCCTACTGTCTTCTCCTGTCTCTGGATGATTTTTTGCTCTCTCCTCTTTCTGGATGCCTTTCTGTCCTCTATTTTGTCTGGATGGCTGTCTGTTCTTTCGCCTCTATGGATGCCCTTCTGTTCTCTCCTCTCTCCGGATGTCTTTCTGTCCTCTAATCTCTCTGGAAGCGCTTCTGTTTTTTTCTCTCTCCAGATGCCCTTCTGTCTTCTCCTCTCACTGGATACACTTCTGTTCTCTCCTCTCTCTGGTGGCTCATCTATCCTCTCATCTCTCTGGATGCACTTCTGTCTTCTCCTCTCTCTGGATGCCCTTCTGTACTCTCCTCTCTCTGGGTGCCCTTCCGTTTTCTCCTCTCTCTGGATGCACTTTGTTTTCACCTCTCTCTTTATGCCCTTCTGTCCTCTCCTCTCACTGGATGCCCTTCTGTTCTCTCCTCTCTCTGCATTCTCTTTTTTTCTTCTCCACTCGCTGGATGCCCTTCTCTTCTCTCCTCTCTCTAGATGCCCTTCTGTCCTCTATTCTGTCTGGATGACTTTCTGTTCTCTCATCTCTATGGATGCCCTTCTGTGCTATCCTCTCTCTGGATTACCTTCTGTCCTCTCCTCTCTCTGGATGCCCTTCTGCTCTCTCCTCTCTCTGGATGCCCTACTGTCTTCTCCGTTCTCTGGAAGCTTTTCTGTACTCTCCTCTCTCCAGATGCCCTTCTGTCTTCTCCTCTCTCAGGATGCCCTTCTGCTCTCTCCTCTCTCTGGATGCCCTCTTGTTCTATCCTCTCACCTGATGCCGTACTGTCTCCTCCTTTCTCTGGATGATTTTTTGCTCTCTCCTCTTTCTGGATGCCCTTCTGTTCTCTCCTCTCTCCAGATGCCTTTCTGTACTCTAATCTCTCTGAAGCCCTTCTGTTCTATCCTCTCTCCAGATGCCATTCTGTCTTCTCCTCTCTCTGGATGCCCTTCTGTCCTCTCCTCTCTCTGGATGCCCTTCTGTCCTCTCCTCTCTCTGGATGCCCTTCTGTTTCTCCTCTCTCTGGGTGTCCTTTGTTCTTTCCTCTGTCGGAATGCCCTTCTTCCCTCTCCTCTCTCTGGATGCCCTTCTTTCCTCTCCTCTCTCTGGATGCCCTTCTGTTTTCTCCTCTCTCTGGATGCTCTTTGTTCTTTCCTCTCTTGGGATGTCCTTCTTCCCTCTCGTCTCTCTGGATGCCCTTCTGTCTTTTCTTCCCTCTGGATGCCCTTCTGTCTTCTCTTCTCTCTGGATGCTCTTCTGTCTTCTCCTCTCTCCCTATGACCTTATGTTCTTTCATCTCACCAGCTTCCATTCTCTCTTCTTCTCTTTCTGGATGCACTTGAATTTTCTCCTCTCTCTGAATGACCTTTTGTCTTCTCCTATCTCTCAATGCCCTTCTGCTCTCTCTACTCTCTGGATTGCCTTCTGTCTTCTCCTCTCTCTGCAAGCCATTCTGTCCTCTCCTCTCTCTGGATACCCTTCTGTAATCTCCTGTCTCTGGATGCCTTTCTGTTCTCTCCCCTCTCTGGATTCTTTTTTGTCTTCTCCTCTGTCTGGATACCCTTCTGAAATCTACTTTCTCTGGATGCCATTCTGTCTTCTCTTCTCTTCCGATTCCCTTCTGAATTCTCCTCTCTCTGGATGCAGTACCATTGTCTCCTCACTCTAGATTCACTTATGTCTTCTCCTCTCTCGGGATTCCCTTCTGTTTTCTCCTCTCACTGGATGTCCTTCTGTCCTCTCCTCTCTCTGGATGCCCTTCAGTTTTTCCTCTCTCCGGAAGCCCTTCTGTCATCTTCTCTCTCTGGATGTCCTTCAGTCTTCTCCTCTCCCTGAATGCCCTTCTGTTCTGTCCTTTTTCTGGATTCTCTTCTGTTCTCTCATATCCCTAGATGCCCTTCTGTTCAATCCTCTATCGGGATGCCCTTCTTCACTCTCCTGTGTGTGGATGCCCTTCTGTCCTCTCCTCTCTCTGGTTGCCATCCTATCCTCTCCTCTTTCTGTATGCCCTTTTGTCTTCTCCTTTCTCCCTATGCCCATCTTTTCTCTCGTCTCTCCCGATGCCCTTCTGTTTTCTCCACTCTCTGGATGCCCGACAATTTTCTCCTCACTCTAAATACCCTTCTGTCTTCTCCTCTCTCCCTATGCCCTTCTGTTCTCTCGTCTCTCGGGCTTCCCTTCTGTCTTCTACTTTCTCTGAATGCCCTTATATTCTCTCCTCTCTCCAGATGCCCTTCTGTCTTCTCCTCAGTCTGGATGCCCTTCTGCTCTCTCCTCTTTCTTAATGTGCTTCTGTTCTTTCCTCTCTCCGGATGAACTTCTGTCTTCTCCTCTCTCTGGATGCCCTTCTCTTCTCTCCTCTCTCCAGATGCCCTTCTGTCTTCTCCTCTCTCTGGATGCCCTTCTGTCCTCTCCTCTCTCTTGATGCTCTTCTGTCTTCTCCTCTCTCTGGATGCCCTTCTGATCTCTTCTCTCTCTGGATACCCTACTGTCTTCTCCTTTCTCTGGATGCTTTTCTGTTCTCTCCTCACTCCGGATGCCCTTCTGTCTTCTCCTCTCTCTGGATGCCCTTCTGCTCTCTCCTCTCTCTGGATGCCCTCCTGTTCTCTCCTCTCTCTGGATGCCCTACTGTCTTCTCCTTTCTCTGGATGCCTTTTTGCTCTCTCCTCTTTCTGGATGCCCTTCTGTTCTCTCCTCTCTCCGGATGCCTTTCTGTCTTCTAATCTCTCTGGAAGCCCTTCTGTTCTCTCCTCTCTCCAGATGCCGTTCTATCTTCTCCTCTCTCTGGATGCCTTTTGCTCTCTCCTCTCTCAGGATGCCCTTCTTCCCTCTCTCGCTCTGGATGCCCTTCTGTCTTCTCCTTCCTCTGGATGCCCTTCTGTCTTCTCTTCTCTCTGGATGCCCTTCTGTCTTCTCCTCTCTCCCTATGGCCTTCTGTTCTTTCATCTCACCGGCTTTGTCATTGCATGCCAATTTATCCTCTCCTCGCTCTGGATTCGCTCTGTCTTCTCCTTTTCTGAATGACCTTCAGTTCTCTCCTGTTTCTGGATGCCCTTCTGTTCTCTCCTCTATCTAAATGCCCTTCTGTCTCCTCCTCTCTCTGTATGGCCTTCTGTACTATTTTATTTGGATGCCCTTCTTTCCTCTCCTCTCTCTGCATGCCCTTCTGCTCTGTCTTTTCACTGGACAAATTCTGTCTCCTTCTCTCTCTGGATGCCCGTCTGTCACCTTCTCTGTCTGGATGTCCTTCAGTATTCTGCTCTCTCTGGATGCCCTTCTGTTCTCTCCCTTTTCTAGATTCTCTTCTGTTTTCTCATTTCCCTAGATGCCCTTCTGTTCAATCCTCTCTCGGGTTGCCCTTCTTCACTCTCCTCTCTCTGGATGCCCTTCTGTCCTCTCCTCTCTCTGGTTGTCATTCTATCCTCTCCTCTCTCTGTATGCCCTTCTGTCTTCTCCTTTCTCCCTATGCCCTACTTTTCTCTCGTCTCTCCCAAAACCCTTCTGTTTTCTCCACTCTCTGGATGCCTGACAATTTTCTCCTCACTCTAAATACCCTTCTGTATTCTCCTCTCTCCCTATGCTCTTCTGTTTGTCTCTCCAGCTTCCCTTCTGTCTTCTCCTTTCTCTGGATGCCCTTATGTTCCTTCCTCTCTCCAGATGTCCTTCTGTCTTCCCCTCTCTCTGGCTGCCCTTCTGCTCTCTCCTCTTTCTGGATGCACTTCTGTTCTCTCCTCTCTCCGGATACCCTTCTCTCTTCTCCTCTAGCTGGATGCTCTTCTGCTCTCTCCTCTCTCTGGATGCCCTTCTGTCTTCTCCCTCTGGATGACCTTCTGTCATCTCTTCTCTCTGGATGCTCTTCTGTCTTCTTCTCTCTCCCTATGCCCTTCTGTTCTCTCATCTCACCAGCTTCCATTCTGTCTTCTTCTCTTTTTGAATGCACTTCTGTTTTCTCCTCTCTCCGGATGACCTTCTGTCTTCTCCTATCTCTGGATGCCCTTCTGTTCTCTCCTCTCTCCGGATGCCTTTCTGTCTTCTAATCTCTCTGGAAGCCCTTCTGTTCTCTCCTCTCTCCAGATGCCGTTCTATCTTCTCCTCTCTCTGGATGCCTTTTGCTCTCTCCTCTCTCAGGATGCCCTTCTTCCATCTCCTCGCTCTGGATGCCCTTCTGTCTTATCCTTTCTCCCTATGCCCTTCTTTACTCTCATCTCTACCAATGTTCTTCTGTTTTCTCCACTCTCTGGATGCCTGACAATTTTTTCCTCACTCTAAATACCGTCTCTTCTCTCTGGATGGCCTTCTGCTCTCTCCTCTCTCTGGATCCCCTACTGTCTTCTGCTTTCTCTGGATGCTTTTCTGTTCTCTCCTCTCTCCGAATGCCCTTCTGTCTTCTCCTCTCTCCCTATGGCCTTCTGTTCTTTCATCTCACCGGCTTTGTCATTGCATGCCAATTTATCCTCTCCTCACTCTGGATTCACTCTGTCTTCTCCTTTTCTGAATGCCCTTCTGTTCTCTCCTATTTCTGGATGCCCTTCTGTTCTCTCCTCTATCTAGATGCCCTTCTGTCTCCTCCTCTCTCTGTATGGCCTTCTGTACTACTTTATGTGGATGCCCTTCTTTCCTCTCCTCTCTGCATGCCTTTCTGCTGTGTTTTCTCTCTGGACAAATTCTGTCTCCTTCTCTCCCTGGATGCCCTTGTGTCTTTTCCCCTCTCTGGATGCTCTTCTGTCACCTTCTCTCTCTGGATATCCTTCAGTCTTTTGCTCTCTCTGGATGCCCTTCTGTTCTCTCTTTTTCCTGGATTCTTTTCTGTTCTCTCATTTCCCTGGATGTCATTTTTGTCTTCTCCTCTTGCTGGATGCCCTTCTCTATTCTTCTCTCCCTAGATGCCATTCTGTCCCCTATTCTCTCTGGATACCTCTCTGTTGTCTCCTCTTTCTGGATGCCCATCTGTCCTCTCCTCTCTCTGGATGCCCTTCTGTTCTCTCCTTTCTCTGGATTCCCTTTTTGACTTCTCCTCTCGCTGGATGCCCTTCTCTTCTCTCCTCTCTCTAGATGCCCTTCTGTCTTCTCCTCCCTATTGATGCCCTTCTGTCCTCTCCTCTCTCTGGATGCCCTTTGTTCTCTCCTCTCTCTGGATGCCCTTCTGTCCTTCTCCTCCCACTGGATGCCCTTCTGTCCTCTCCTCTCTCTGGATGCCCTTCTGTCTTCTCCTCTCTCCATATGCCCTTCTGTTCTCTCCTCTCTCCAGCATCCCTTCTCTCTTCTCCTCTCTCTGGGTGCCAATCTGTTCTCTGCTCTCTCTGGATGCCCTTTTGTCTTCTTCTCTCTCTGGATGCCCTTCTGCTCTCTCCTGCATATGGATGCCCTTCTCTTCTCTCCTCTCTCTAAATTTCTTTCTGTATTCTCTTCTCTCTGGATGCCGTTTTATCCTCTCCTCTCTCTGGATGCCCTTCTGTCTTCTCCTCTCTCTGGATGCACTTCTGTTCTCTCCTCTCTCTGGATGACCTTCTGTCTTCTCCTCTCTCCCGATGCCCTTCTGTTCTCTCCTATCTCCGAATGCCCTTCTGTTCTCTCCTCTCTGTGGATTCGCTCTTTTTCTACTTCTCTTGATGCCCTTCTGTTATCTCCACTCTCTAGGTAGCCTTCTGTTCTCTCCTCTATCTAGATTCCCTTCTGTATTCTCCTCTATCTGTATGGCCTTCTTTACTCTTTTCTGTGGATGCCCTTATGACCTCTCCTCCCTCTGGATGCCCTTCTGTTCTCTCTCTTCACTCTGGAGGCCATTCTGACCTCTCCACTCTCTGGAAGCTCTTCTGTCTTCTTCTATCTCCCAGGGCCCTTCTCTCTTCTCTTCTCTCTGGATGCCCTTCTGTCCTCTCCTCTCTCTGTATGCCCTTCTGTCTTCTCCTCTCTCTGGATGCCCTTTGTTCTCTCCTCTCTCAGGATGCCCTTCTTCCCTCTCCTCTCTCTGGATGCCCTTCTGTCTTCTCCTCTCTCTAGATTCCCTTCTGTCTTCTCCTCTCTCTGGATGCCGTTTTATTCTCTCCTCTCTCTGGATTCGCTCTGCCATTCTGTCTTCTTCTATCTCCCAATGCCCTTCTATCTGCTCCTCTTTCTGGATACCCTTCTGTTCTCTACTCTCTCTACATGCCCTTCTTTCCTCTATTCTCTCTGGATGCCCTTATGTTCTCTCCTCTCTCTGGATGTTCTTCTGTCTTCTCCACTCTCTGGATACAAATTTAATTCTCTACTCTCTCTGGATGCCCTTCTTTATTCTCTGCTCTATGGATGCCCTTCTGTTCTCTCCTCTCTGTGGAAGCTTTTCTGTCTTCTCCTCTCTCTGCATGCCGTATGTTCTCTCCACTCTGTGCATGCCCTTCTGACATCTTCTCTCCATGGATGTTTTTCTGATCTCTTTTCTCTCTGGATGCTCTTCTGTTCTCTCCTCTCTCTAGATGCACTTCTGTCTTCTCCTCTGTCTGGATGACTTTCTGTTTTTTCCTCTCTCTGGATCCCTTCTCTCCTCTCCTCTCTCTAGATGTCCTTCTTCACTCTCATCTCTCTGGAGGCCCTTCTGTCCTCACCTCTCTCTGGATGCGCTTCTCTCCTCTACTCTCTCTGGATGCCCTTCTGTTCTCTCCTCTCTCTGGATTACCTTTTTGTCTTCTCTTCTCTCTGGATGCCCTTCTTTTCTCTCCTGTCTCTAGATGCCCTTCAGTCTTCTATTCTCTCTGGATGCCTTTCTTTTCTCTCGTTTCTCTGGATGCTCTTCTGTGCTCTCCTCTCTCTGGATGCCATTCTGTCCTCTTCTTTCTCTGGATGCCCTTCTGTCTTCTTCTGTCTCTGGATGCCCTTCAGTCCTCTTCTCTCTCTGCATGTCCTTAAGTCTTCTGCTCTGTCTAGAATGCCATATGTTCTCTCCTATTCCTGGATTATCTCCTGTTCACTCATCTTTCTGGATGTGCTTCTGTTCTCTCTTCTCTTGGGATGCCCTTCTGTTCTCTCCTCTCTCCAGATGCCCTAATGTCTTCTCGTCTCTCTGGATGCCTTTCTACTCTCTCCTCTCTCTGGATGTCCTTCTGTCCTCTATCTCTCTCTCTCTCTGGATGCCCTTCTGTTCTCTCCTCTATCTAGATGCCCTTATCTCTTCTTCTGTCTCTCTATGGCATTCAGTACTCTTTTCTGAGGATTCCCTTCTGTACTCACCTCTCTCTGCATATTTTTCTGCTCTCTCTTTTTCTGGTGGCCATGCTGTCCTCTCCTATCTCTGGATGCCCTTCAGTATTTTCCTATCTCCCAATGCCCTTCTGTCTTTTCCTCTTTCTGGATGTACTTCTGTTCTCTGCTCTCTATAGATGCCTTTCTGTCCTCTCCTTTCTCTGGATGCCCTTCTGTTCTCTTTTCTCTCTGGATGCCCTTCTGTCCTCTCCTTTCTCATGATGCCCGTCTGTCTTCTTCTCCATCTAGATGCCTTCTCTCTTCTCCTTTTTCCGGATTCCCTTCTGTTCTCTCCACTCTCTTTAAGCCCTTCTGTCTTCTCTCCTCTCTTTATGCCTACTGTTCTCTCCACTCTCTAGATGCCCTTCTGTTCTCTCCTCTATCTAGATGCCCTTCTGTATTCTCCTCTCTCTGTATGATCTTCTGTACGCTTTTCTGTGGATGCCCTTATGTCCTCTCTTCTTTGTGGATGCCCTTCTGCTCGCTCTTCTCTCTGGAGGCCATTTTGTCCTCTCCTCTCTCTGGATTCCCGTCTGTCTTCTATCTCCCAATTCCCTTCTTTCTGCTACTCTTTCTGGATACCTTTCTGTTCTCTGCTCTCTCTACATGCCATTCTGTCCTCTATTCTCTCTGGATGCCCTTATGTTCTCTCCTCTCTCTGGATGTTCTTCTGTCTTCTCCACTCTCTGAATACCATTCTATTTTCTACTCTCCCTGGAAGCCTTTCTTTCTTCTCCTCACTCTGGATGCCCTTCTGTTCTCTCCTCTCTCTGGATGCCCTTCAAAACTATCCTCTTCATGCATGCCCTTCTGATCTTTTTCTCTCTGGATGCCCTTCTGTTCTCTCCTCTCTCTAGACGCCCTTCTGTCTTCTCCTCTCTCTGGATGCCCTTTTGTCGTCTCCTTTCTGGATGCCCTTCTGTTCTCTCCTCTTTCTGGATTCCCTTTTTGTCCTCTCCACTCTCTGGATGCCCTTCTGTCTTCCCCTGTCTCCGGATGCCCTTCAATCCTCTTCTCTTTCTGGATGTAATTCAGCCTTCTACTTTCTCTGGAATGCCTTCTGTTCTCTCCTCTTCCTGGATTCTCTCCTGTTCTATCATCTTTCTGGATGTGCTTCTGTTCTCTCTTCTCTCGGGATGTTCTTCTGTCCTCTCCTCTTCCTGGATGCCCTTCTGTCTTCTCCTTTCTCTGGATAACCTTCTGTCTCTGCTGTCTCTGGATGACCTTCTGTCCTCTCCTCTCGCGGGATACACTTCTGTTCTCTTTTCTCTCTGGATGCCTTTGTGTCCTCTACTCTGTTGATGCCCTTCTGTTCTCTCCTCTCTCTGGATGCCCTTCTGTTCTCTTCTTTTTCTGGATGCCCTTCTGTCCTCTCCTCTCTGGATGCACTTCTGTCTTCTCCTCTATCTGAATACCTTTCTGTCCTCTCTTCTCTTTGGATTCCCTTCTGTCTTCTCCTATCTCTGCATGCCCTTCTGCTCTCTCCTCTTTTTGATGCCCTTTTGTCCACTCCTCTCTCTGGATGCCCTTCTGTCTTTTCCTGTCTCTGAATGCCCTTCTGTTCTATCCTGTCTCTGGATACCCTTCTGTTTTCTCCTCTCTCTGGATGCCCTTATGATCTCTCCTCTTTCCGGATGCCCTTCTGTAGTCTTCTTTTTCTGAATGCCCTTCTGTTCGCTCCTCTCTTCGAATGCCCTACTGTCTTCTCCTCTCTCTGGATGCCCTTCAATTCTATCCTCACTCTGGATCCCCTTCTGTCTTCACCTCTCTCTGGATGCCTTTCTGTCCTCCTCTCTCTCTGTATGTCCTTCAGTCATCTGCTCTCTCTAGATACCCTTCTGTTCTCTCCTCATTCTGGATTCTCTTCTGTTTTCTTCTCTCTAGATGCCCTTCTGTACTTTCCTCTCTCCGGATGCCCTTCAGTCCTCTACTATCTATGGATGCCCTTCTGTCTTCTTCTCACTCTGGATGCCCTTCTGTTCTCTCCGTTCTCTGGATGCCATTCTAAACTCTCCTCTCAATGGATGCCCTTCTGTTCTCTCTTTTCTCTGGATGCCGTTCTGTTCTCTCCTCTATCTAAATGCCATTCTGTGTACTCCTCTCTCTGGATGGCTTTCTATTCTCTCCTCTCTCTCTGCATCTTTTCTGTCCTCTACTCTCGCTGGATACCATTCTGCACTCTCCTCTCTCGGAATGCCCTTCTGTCCTCTCTCTTCTCTCCTCTCTTTGGATGCCCTTCTGATTCTTCTCACTCTGGTTGCCCTTCTGTTCTCTCAGATCTCTGGATGCCTTTCTGACCTCCCCTTTCCATGGATGCCCTTCTGTTCTCTCCTCTTTCTGAATTCCGTTCTGTTCTCTCCTCTCTCTAGATGCCATTCTGTCTACTCCTCTCTCTGCATGCCCTTCTGTCCGCTCCTCTCTCTGGATGTCCTTCTGTCCTCTATTCATTCTGAATGCCCTTCTGTTCTCTCCTTTCTCTGGATTCCCTTTTTTCTTCTCCTCTCTCTAGATGCGGTTCTCTTCTCTCCTCTCTCTAGATGCACTTATTTTCTCTATTCTCTCTGGATGCCCTTCTGTTCTCTCATCTCTCTAGATGCCCTTCTGTTCTGTATTCTCTCTGGATGCCCTACTGTTCTCTCATCTCTCCAGATGCCCTTCTGTTCTCTCCTCTCTCTGGATGCTCTATTGTACTCTCCTCTCTCTGAAAGCCCTTCTGATCTTTCCTCTCTCCGAATGCCCTTCTGGTCTCTCCTCTCTCTGAATGCCCTTCTGTTCTTTCCTCTCTCCGGATGCCATTCTGCCTTCTCACTCTGGATGGCTTTCTGTTCTGTCCTTTCTCTGGATGCATATCTGTCCTCTCCTCTCTCTGTATGCCATTCTGTCTTCTCCTCTCTCTGTATGCCCTTCTGTTCTCTCCTCTCTTTGGATTCCCTTCTGTCTACTCCTCTCTCTGTATGCTCTTCTGTTCTGTCCTATCTCTTGGGATTCACCTCTGTACTCACCTTTCTCTGGATGCCCTTTTGTCCTCTAATCTCTCTGGATTCCCTTCTGTCCTCTCCTCTTTCTGTATGCCCTTCTGCTCTGTCCTCTCTCTGAATGCCCTTCTGTTCTCTCCTCACTTTGGATGCCCTTCTGTTCTCACGTTTTTCTGGATGCCACTCTGTTCTCTCCTCTCCCGATGCCCTTCTATCTACTCCACACTCTGGATGGCTTTCTGTTCTCCCCTCTCTCTGGATTCACGTCTGTCTTCGCCTCTCTCTGGATGCCCTTTTGTCCTCTAATGTCTCTGGATACCCTCCTGTCCTCTACTCTGTCTGAATGCCCTTCTGCTGTCTCCTCTCACTTATTGCCCTTCTGTTCTCTCCTCACTCTGGATGCCCTATTGTTCTCTCATTTTTCTGGATAACCTTCTGTTCTCTCCTCTTTCCAGATGCCCTTATGTCTTCTCCTCACTCTGGATGGCTTTCTCTTCTCTCCTCTCTCTGGATGCCCTTCTGTCTTCTCCTCTCTCTGTATGGCATTCCGTTCTCTCCTCTCTTTGGATTCCCTTCTTTCTTCTCCTCTCTCTGGATGCCATTCTGTTCTCTCCTCTCTCTGGATTCACATCTGTTCCCTCATCTCTCTGGATGCCCTTTTCTCCTCTCCTCTCTCTGGATTCCCTTCTGTCCTCTCCTCTTTCTGGATGTCCTCATGATCTCTCCTCTCTCTGGATGCCCATCTTTCCTCTTCTCTCTCTGTATGCCCTCCTGTCTTCTCCTCTCTCTGGATGCCCTTCTGTTCTCTCCTCTCTTTGGATTCCCTTCTTTCTTCTCCTCTCTCTGGATGCCATTCTGTTCTCTCCTCTCTCTGGATTCACATCTGTTCCCTCATCTCTCTGGATGCCCTTTTCTCCTCTCCTCTCTCTGGATTCCCTTCTGTCCTCTCCTCTTTCTGGATGTCCTCATGCTCTCTCCTCTCTCTGGATGCCCATCTTTCCTCTTCTCTCTCTGTATGCCCTCCTGTCTTCTCCTCTCTCTGGATGCCCTTCTGTTCTCTCCTCTCTTTGGATTCCCTTCTGTCTTCTCCTCTCACTGGATGCCCTTCTGTTCCATCCTCTCTCTGGATTCACCTCTGTACTCGCCTCTCTCTGGATGAACTTTTGTCCTCTAATCTCTCTGGATTCCCTTCTGTCCTCTCCTCTGTCTGGCTGCCCTTCTGCTCTCTCCTCTCTCTTAATGCCCTTCTGTTCTCTCCTCACTCTGGATTCTCTACTGTTCTCTCATTTTTCTTGATGCCCTTCTGTTCTCTCCTCTTTCCGGATGCCTTTCTGTCTCCTCCTCACTCTGAATGGCTTTCTGTTCTCTCCTCTCTCGGGATGCCCTTCTGTCTTCTAATCTCTCTGTATGCCCTTCTGTTCTCTCCTCTCTTTGGATTACCTTCTGTCTTCTCCTCTCTCTGGATGCCCTTCTGTTCTCTCCTATCTCTGGATTCACTTCTGTTCTCTCCTCTCTCTGGATGCCCTTTTCTGCTCTCCTCTCTCTGGATTCCCTTCTGTCCTCTTCTCTCTCTGTATGCCCTTCTGTCTTCTCCTCACTCTGGATGCCCTTCTGTTCTCTCCTCTCTTTGGATTCCCTTCTGTCTTCTCCTCTCTCTGGATGCCCTTCTGATCATTCCTCTCTCTGAATGCCCTTCTGTCTTCTCCTCTCTCTGGATTCACTTGTGTCTTCTCTTCATTCTGGATGGCCTTCGGTTCTATTTTCTTTGGATGCCCTTCTGTACTCCCCTGTCTCTGGATGCCCTTCTGTCTTATTATCTTTCTGGATGCCCTTCTGTTCTCTGCTCTTTCTTGATGCCTTTCTGTCCACTCTTCTCTCTGGATGCCCTTCTGTTCTCTTCTCTACTTGGATGCTCTTCTGTTCTCTCCTCTCTCTGGATGCCCTTCTTTGCTCTTCGTTCTCTGGATGTCCTTAAGTCTTCTGCTCTCTCTGGATGACTATCTGTTCTCTCTTCTCTGGATTCTCTCCTGTTCTCTCTTCTCTCTGGATGCCTTTCTGTTCTCAACTCTCTTGGGATGCCCTTCTGTCCTCTCCTCTCTCGGGATGCGCTTCTGCCTTTTCCTCTCGCTGGATGCCCTTCTATTCTGTCCTCTTTCTGGATGCCTTTGTGTCTTCTCCTCACTCTAGATGCACTTCTGTTCTCTCCTCTCTTTGGATTCCCTTCTGTCTTCTCCTCTCTCTGGATGCCCTTCTGTCTTCTCTCTCTCTGGATTCAGTTCTGTTCTCTCCCCTTTCTGGATGCTTTTCTGTTCTCTTCTCTTTCTAGATGCCCTTCTGTCCTCTCTTTCCTCTGGATGCCTTTCTGTTCTCTTCTCTACCTGGATGTCCTTCTGTCCTCTCCTCTCTCTGGATGCCCTTCTTTGCTCTTCGTTCTCTGGATGTCCTTCAGTCTTCTGCTCTCTCTGGATGCCTTTCTGTTCTCTCCTCTTTCTGGATTCTATTCTGTTCTCTCTTCTCTCTGGATGCCTTTCTGTTCTCAACTCTCTCGGGATGCCCTTCTGTCCTCTCCTCTCTCCAGATGCCCTTCTACCTTCTCCTCTCGCTGGATGCCCTTCTATTCTCTCCTCTGCCTGGATGCCCTTCTGTCCTCTGCTCTTTCTGGATTCTATTCTGTTCTCATCTCTCTAGTTGCCCTTCTGTTTTCTCCTTTTATTAGATGCCTGAAAATTTTCTCCTCACTCTGGATACCCTTCTGTCTTCTCCTCTCACTAGATCCCCTTCTGTTCTTTCCTCTCACTGGATGCAATTCTGTCATCTCCTCTTTCTGGATGCCCTTCTATCTTCTCCTATCTCTGGATGCCCTTCAGTCCTCTTCTCTCTCAGGATGTCCTTCAGTCTTATGCTATCTCAGGATGGGCTGCTGTTGTCTCCTCTTTCTGGTTTCTCTCCTGTTTTATCATCTCTCTGGATGCCCTTCTGTTCTTTCTTCTCTCGGGATGTCCTTTTGCATCTCCTCTCTCTGGTTGACCTTCTATCTTCTCCTTTCTCTTCTTGCCCTTCTGTTCTCTTCTCTTTATGTATGCCCTTTTTTCCTCTCCTCTGTCTTGATACCCTTCTGTTTTCTCCTCTCTCTTTATGCCCTTCTGTTCTCTCCTCTCTCTGGATTCCCCTTTTGTCTTCTCCTCTCTCTTGATGCCCTTCTGCTCTCTCCTCTCTCTGGATGTGCATCTGTCCTCTTCTCTCTCTGAATGCCCCTCTGTCTTCACCTCTGTCTTAATGCCCTTCTGTCTTCTCCTCTGTCTGGATGCCCTTCTGTCCTCCCCTCTCTATGGATGCCCTTCTGTTCTTTCCTCTCTCTAGATGTCTTTCTGTTCTTTCCTCTATCCAGATGCTCTTCTGTCTTCTCCTCACTCTGGATATCCTTCTGTTCTCTTTTCTGTGTGTTCCCTTCTGTCCTCCCGTGTCTCTGGATGCCCTTTTGTTTTCTCCTCTTTCTGGATATCCTACTGTTCTATTCTCTAACTAGATGCCCTTCTTTCCTCTCTTCTCTCTGGATGCCCTTCCGTTATATTCTCTCCCTGGATGCTCTTCTGTCCTCTCATCTCTCTAGATGCCCATATGTCCTCTTCTCCATCTGGATGCCTTCTCTCTACTCCTCTTTCCGCATGTTCTTCTGTTCTCTCCTCTTTCTAGAAGCCCTTGTGTCTTCTCCTCTCTCTGGATTCCCTTCAATTCTCTCCTCACCCTGGATACCCTTCTGTCTTCTCCTCTCTCTGTATGCCCTTCTTTCCTCTTTGTTCTCTGGATGTCCTACAGTCTTCTGCTCTCTCTGGATGCCTTTCTGTTCTCTCCTCTTTTTGGATTCTATTCTGTTCTCTCTTCCCTCTGGATGCCTTTCTGTTCTCAACTCTCTTGGGATGCCCTTCTGTCCTCTCCTCTCTCCCGATGCCCTTCTGCCTTCTCCTCTCGCTGGATGCCCTTCTATTCTTTCGTCTGCCTGGATGCCCTTCTGTCCTTCTGTTCTCTCCTCTCTCTAGAAGCCCTTGTGTCTTCTCCTCTCTCTGGATTCCCTTCAATTCTCTTCTCACCCTGGATACCCTTCTGTCTTCTCCTCTCTCTGGATACCCTTCTGTCCTCTTTGTTCTCTGGATGTCATTCAGTCTTCTCCTCTCTCTGGATGCCTTTCTGTTCTCTCCTCTTTCTGCATTCTCTTCTGTTCTCTCTTTTCTCTGGATGCATTTCTGTTTTCAACTCTCTCGGGATGCCCTTCTGTACTCTCCTCTCTCCAGATGCCCTTCTGCATTCTCCTATCACTGGATGCCCTTCTATTCTCTCTTCTCTCTGGATGCCCATCTTTCCTCTGCTCTTTCTTTATTCTCTATTGTTCTCTTCTCTGTAGATGCCCTTCTGTCTTCTCCTTTCTCTGGATTTCTGACGATTTTCTCCTCACTCTGGATACCTTTCTGTCTTCTCCTCTCTAGAAGACCTTCTGTTCTCTCCTCTCACTGGATGCAATTCTGTCCTCTCCTTTCTCTGGATGCCCTTCTGTCTTCTCCTCTCTCTGTATGCCCTTCTGTCCTCTATTCTCTCTGGATGCCCATCTGTTCTCTTGTCTCTCCAGATGCCCTTCTGTGCTCTCCTCTCTCTAGATGCCCTTTGGCCCTCTACTCTCTCTAGATGCCCTTCTGCTCTCTCCTCTCACTGAATGCCCTTCTGTACTCTCTTTACTCTGGATGCCCTTCTGTTCTCTCCTTTTCCCGGATGCCACTCTTTTCTCTCCTCTCCACAGATGCCCTTCTGCCTTCTCTTCACTCTAGATGGCTTTCTGTTCTCTCCTCTCTCTGCATGCCCTTCTGTCTGCTCCTCTCTATGGATGTCCTTCTGTCCTCTATTCACTCTGAATGCCCTTCTGTTCTCTCCTCTCTTTGGATTCCCTTCTGTCTTCTCCTCTTTCTTGATATCCTTCTGTTCTCTCCTCTCTCTGTATTCACCTCTGTATTCGCCTCTCTCTGGATGACCTTTTGTCCTCTAATCTCTCTGGATTCCTTTCTCTCCTCTCCTCTCTCTCGATGTCCTTCTTTGCTCTTCATTCTCTGGATGTCCTTCAGTTTTCTGCTCTCTCTGGATGCCTTTCTGATCTCTCCTCTTTCTGGATTCAATTGTGTTCTCTCTTCTCTCTGGATGCCTTTCTGTTTTCAACTCTCTCGGGATGCCATTCTGTCCTCTTCTCTCTCCGGATGCCCTTCTGCCTCCTCCTCTCACTGGATGCCCTTCTATTCTCTCCTCTGTCTGGATGCCCTTCTGTCCTCTGCTTTTTCTGGATTCCCTACTGTTCTCTTCTCTCTACTTGCCCTTCTGTTTTCTCCTTTCACTAGATGCCTGACAATTTTCTCCTCACTCTGGATACCCTTCTGTCTTCTCCTCTCTCTACATGCCCTTCTGTTCTTTCCTCTCACTGCATGCAATTCTGTCATCTCCTCTTTCTGGATGCCCTTTTAACTTCACCTGTCTCTGGATGCCCTTTAGTCCTCTTCTCTCTCAGGATGTCCTTCAGTCTTATGCTCTCTCAGGATGGGCTGCTGTTCTCTCCTTTTTCTGTTTTCTCTCCTGTTCTATCATCTCTCTGGATGCCCCTCTGTTTTTTCTTCTCTCGGGATGTCCTTTTGCCTCTCCTCTCTCTGGATGAACTTCTGTCTTCTCCTTTCTCTGGATGCCCTTCTGTTCTCTCCTCTATCTGGATTTCCTTTTTGTCTTCTCCTCTCTTGATACCCTTCTCTTCTCTCCTCTCTCTGGATGCCCTTCTGTCCTCTCCTCTTCCTGTATGCCCTTCTGCTCTCTCCTCTCTCTGGATGCCCATCTGTTCTATTCTCTCTCTGAATGCCCTTCTGTCTTCACATTTCTCTGGATGCCCTTCTGTTCTCTCCTATCTCTGGATTCACCTCTGTACTTGCCTCTTTCTGGATGCCCTTTTGTCCTCTAATCTCTCTGGATTCCGGAAAGGAAGATGAAAGAAAACCCGGCTGCCCTACAGAATAGACTTCTCCAGACCACGTGGTTCCAAAGGGGGGATAGGTTTATTCAGGGGAAAGGGCAAAGGTGGGGAGAGATAGGTGGGAGAGATAAGAGGTTAAAGAGGGCTCGAGTCCATTTTACTGCCTGTTTTATATGGGCAGTGACATAGTATCTCCCAGGTACAGATGAGGGAGCCAGGTGGATCCTGGGAGCATGGGGCTGTTCCCTTGCCAAAGATGTGGGAGTCGCCTAGAAGTGACGTCACTGGGTTCGGAGGCTGATACCAACATACCTCCCTTTTTCTTATTATAAAGAAGAGGAGAAAAGTTGGGGGGAAGTCGATGGTGAAACGGGAGTTGGGGCGTAGTGTCTCTTAAGCTACTTCCTGCTGTGTAGGGGCATAGTCTATTGTGATGAGTAGCTGGCTTTCACCATCGGGGTCCACTAGGTAGATACATGTATCAGGTTCCTCTGTGGACAACGGCTGGTAATCCTGTAACAGGAACTGATTAATAATTTGGTTAGAAATAATAACACCAGGAGGATGGCAAGAAAGGGTGTTATAAAAGAGAGCATCTTGTTTTTTATATGTGTTTTTTCAAAAAAATCTTAGAACTGGAGATGTCACGTTCCTTAAAACAGCATTCTTCCTGGACAAACCTGTGGAGACCATTTCAGGACATCTGGTCCTCGTCGGTTCTGAAGCAACACAACTGGAATCTCGCAGTTCTTGTGGCGTTGGTGGAAGTGGTTGGTCTGTGACCTAGCATTTGTGTCTGACAAGACCAATATGGGCAGCCCCCATAATCATCTGGTCAGTTTCTACAGTAATCTTTTACTTGGTCAAGGAGAAAACAAGTGTAGAGAGCATGATATTTAAATGAGTAACGGATATAGAGATGATAGCAGCCTGGACTGGTTCTTGGCCCACTGCTATGGAGCAGTTTCCTGACCCTGTTTGGAAAGAGGTGTTTTTTAACTGTGGGGGTCTCTTGACCCTCGAACCTTCAGATGTAAGGCCTGACCTGGATAGAGACAAGCAGCAGGGGAGGATGAGAAACCCAAGTCTAGTCCAGTGAGGTCGAACTCGGCTGCCGGAGTAGAGTCTCATGTTCTGGGATTGAGGGCAAGGTGCGTGATTTAGAAGTCTTCTGGAGCTTAATAGAGCATGGTCCTGTTAGAGTCGACGTGTATGAAGAGTCGGTTTTAGGTGGGGGGATGAAAGGCTTGAGGTGAGACAAGTGGACCCAATGAGGGAGTCCCTCAAGTTTAGCAGCTGTAGGGGTCACAAGCATTACCTTAAAAGGACCCTGTCATTTGGGAGAGAGGGGTGAGGTCCGGTGATCTGGTGGGGAGAGAAGGACTTGGTCTCCAATGCTGACAGGCGGTGGACAGAGGGCAGTGTGTGGTCGAGGTAGATGGCTATCAGCAAAGTTCCACAAGAGAGAACGGAGGTGGCAAAGTAATGGGGTGAGTAGATGGTCTGGGAGGGGAGAGCACTTAGGTGAAAGACCAGGAGTTAGGACTGGACATCCATACATGAGTTCAAAGGGTGAGATGAGTCCAGGCCCCTAAGGGCTGCAGCTCTAGCTGCCTCATCAGCTCGGTTGTTTCCCTTGGAGACAATAGAGTCATCCGTCCTGTGGGATCTGCAGTGGACAATCCCAATAGCTGTGGGGTGATGGGAGGCCTTTAGCATGGCCATAATTTGGTTTGCATTAGTTACTGATCCTCCTTTTGTGGTAAGTAACCCGCGCTCCTTCCAGATGGCAGCGTGGGACAGGAGGATATGGAAAGCATATTTGGAATCTGTGTAGATGTTTAGGGATTGTCCCTGTGCCAGCTGGAAGGCACGGGTAAGGGCTACTAGTTCAGCCTGATGGTTGGTGGTGTGATCAGGAATGGCCTGTGCCTCCACCACCTTGGTGTCTGACACTATGGCATAGCCAGCTTTCCTGGCTCCTTCATGTAAAAAGGAGCTTCCATCTGTATACCAGGTATAGGTGGCTTGGGGCAATGTGCCCTCCTGTATGTGTGAAGGATGAGGTAGTAGTTCCTCTAAAGTTTCAGTGCAGGAGTGAGATAGGGAGTGGTTAGTAGTAGGTTGAGGAAGAAGATTGGAAATATTAAGAGGTGGGCATGATTGAAAGCTGAGGGTAGAGTCTTCTATTAGGGCTACCTGGAGAAAAAGAACCCTGGAGGGAGATAAAGTCTGTAAGCCTTTATAAGTTAGGAGCTGTGACAGATTGTGGGAAGAGAGAACAGTTATGGGCAATCTCAAGGTTAGTTTCTTTGACTCTCGAATAAGGAGTTCTGCAGCTGCTAAGGTACGAATACAAGGTGCCCTCCCTGGATGGTTAGATCTAGTCTTTTTGACAAGTATGCTACAGGTGCAAAAGATGGTCCCAGTTGGTGACCTAAGACTCCAAGGGCAAATCCCTCCTTTTCAGTTACGTAGAGAGAAAAAGGACGAGTCAGGTCAGGGAGATGTAAGGATGGGGCCTTAAGGAGAGCCTGTTGGCGCCTTTGAAAGGGCTTAGTAACAGGTTTGAGAAGAGGTTCGTGGGTGGTGCCTAATGCTGCTTCATATAAGGGTCGAGAAAGTAGGGAAAAGGAAGGAACCCAGGAGTGCAGAAAGCTAGCCATTCCTAGGAAGGATAAAATCTCTTCCTTTGTCAAAGGAACAGTTAGAGACTGAATCAGATTCTTTCTATCTAAGGTAATAGCCTTATGGGTTGGGGTAATTGCTAGTCCCAAATAGGTAACCTGAGAAGCAGACAGTTGAACTTTAGAAGGTGAGACCCTGTAGCCCTGACTGGAAAGGAAATTTAGAAGAGCAGCAGTGTCAGCTTGGCTAATCTCTAGGGAGGGGCTACAGAGAAGCACATCATCTACGTAAAGGAGAACCTTAGATCTAGGGAGAGATAGAGAGAGCAAGTCAGAAGCCTGAGCCTGGCCAAATAGGTGTGGGCTGTTCCGGAATCCCTGAGGTAGAACAGTCCAGGTAAGTTGGGTAGAAAGGTGGGTGTCAGGATCTGTCCAGGTAAAGGCAAATATGTCCTGTGATCGTGCAGCTAGAGGGATAGAGAAGAATGCATCCTTGAGATCTAGGACTGAGAAATAAGAAGTCCCTGAGGGGATAGTAGAAAGAAGTGTGTAAGTGTTAGCCACAACAGGATGGAGGGGAACCACTGCAGATGCCCTTCTGTCTTCTCCTCACTCTGGATATCCTTCTGTTCTTTTTTCTGTGTGTTCCCTTCTGTCCTCCCCTGTCTTCTCTGGATGCCCTTTTGTTTTCTCCTCTTTCTGGATGTCCTTCTGTTCTCTTCTCTAACTAGATGCACTTCTTTCCTCTCCTCTCTGGATGCCCTTCTGTTCTCTTCTCTCCGTGGATGCCCTTCTGTCCTCTCATCTCTCTAGATGCCCATATGTCCTCTTCTCCATCTGGATGCCTTCTCTCTACTCCTCTTCCCAGATGATCTTCCGTTTTCTCCTCTCTCTAAAAGCCCTTGTGTCTTCTCTTCTCTCTGGATTTTCTTCAATTCTCTCCTCACCCTGGATACCCTTCTGTCTTCTCCTCTCTCTGGATACCCTTCTGTCCTCTTTGTTCTCTGGATGTCCTTCAGTCTTCTTCTCTCTCTGGATGCCCTTCTGTTCTCTCCTCTTTCTGCTTTCTCTTCTGTTCTCTCTGGATATCTTTCTGTTTTCAACTCTCTCGGGATGCCCTTCTGTACTCTCCTCTCTCCAGATGCCCTTCTGCATTCTCCTATCACTGGATGCCCTTCTTATCTATCCTCTCTCTGGTTGCCCTTCTGTCTTCTTCTCTTTCTGGATGCCCTTCTGTTCTCTTCTCTCTCTAGATGCCCCCATGTCCTCTCTTCTATCTGGATGCCCTTCTGTTCCCTACTCTACCTGGATGCCCTTGTGTTCTCTCCTCACGCTGGACGCAATTCAGTCATCTCTCTCTGGATGCCTTTCTGTCTTCTTCTCTCTCTGGATGCCCTTCAACCCTCTTTTCTGTCAGGGTGCCCTTCAGTCTTATGCTCTCTCTGGATGGGCTACTGCTCTCTCCTATTTCTGTTTTCTCTCTTGTTCTATCATCTCTCTGGATGCCCTTCTGTTCTTTCTACTCTTGGGATGCCCTTTTGTCCTCTTCTGTCTCTGGATGCCCTTCTGTATTCTCCTTTTTCTGGATGCCCTTCTGTTCTCTCCTCTCTCTGGATACCCTTTTGTCCTCTGCTCTCTCTTGATACCCTTCTGTTCTCTCTTCTCTCTGGATGCCCTTCTGTTCTGTCCTCTCTGGATTCTCTTTTTGTCTTCTCCTTTCTCTGGATTCCCTTCTGTCTTCTCTCTCTAGATGCCCTTCTGTCTTCTCCTCTCTCTGTATGGCCTTCTGTACTATTTTATGGGGATGCCCTTCTTTGCTCTCCTCTCTCTGGATGACCTTCTGTCTTCTCCTATCTCCCAATGCTCTTCTGTTCTCTACTCTCTCTGGATTAGCTTCTGTCTTCTCCTTTTCTGGATGCCCTTCTGTTCGCTCCTCTCTCTGGATGCCCTTTTTTCCTCTTCTCTCTGGATGTTCTTCTGTCCTCTCCTCTCTGGATTCCCTTCTGTCTTTTCCTCTCCTTGTACTGCCTTTTGTACAATTTTATGTGGATGCCCTTCTTTGCTGTCCTCTCTCTGGATGAACTTCTGTCTTCTCTTATCTACCGATGCCCTTCTGTATTGTCCTCTTTCTGGATGTCCTTCTGTTCTCTGCTCTCTTTAGATGCCCTTATGTTCTCTCTTCTCTCTGGATGTCCTTCTGTTCTCTTCTCTCCCTGAATGCCTTCTGTACTCTCCTCTCTCAGGATGCCCGTCAGTCCTCTTTTTCATGTGGATTCTTTCTCTCTTCTTCTCTTTCTGGATGCCCTTCTGTCTTCTCCTCTCTCTGGATGCACTTCTGTTCTCTCCTCTTTCAGGATTCCTTATTTTTCTCTTCCTCCCTCTGGATGCCCTTCTGTCTTCTCCTCACTCTGTATGGCCTTCTGTACTATTTTATGTGGATGCGCTTTGCTCTCCTCCCTTTGGATGACCTTCTGTCTTCTCCTTTCTCAATAAAATTCTGTTCTCTCCTCTCTCCAAATACTCTTCTGTTCTCTCCTCTCTCTGGATTCGATTCGGTCTTATCCTTCTCTTGATGCCCTTTGGTTCTTTCCTCTTTCTGGATGCCCTTCTGTTCTCTCCTCTATCTGAATGCCCTTCTGTTTTCTCCTCTCTCTGTATGGCCTTCTGTACTATTTTATGTCCATGCCCTTCTTTCCTCACCTCTCTCTGGATGCCCTTCTGTCTTTTCCTATCTCCTGATTCCCTTCTGTCTTCTTCTCTTTCTGGATGCCCGTCTGTTCTCTGCTCTCTCTAGATGCCCTTCTGTACTCTCTTCTTTCTGGATGCCTTTCTGTTCTCTTCTCTCCATGAATGCCTTCTGTCGTCTCCACTCTCAGGATCCCTGTCGGTCCTCTTATCCATCTGGATGCCTTCTCTAGTCTCCTCATTCTGGATGCCTTTCTGTCTTCTCTTCTCTCTGGATGCCCTTGTGCTCTCTTCTCTCTCTGGATGCCCTTCTGTTCTCTACACTCTCCGGATGCCCTTATGTTCTCCCCTCTATCAAGATACTCTTCTGTCTTCTCCTCTCTATGGCCTTCTGTCCTATTTTATGTGGATGCCCTTCTTTCTCTCCTCTCTCTGGATGCCCTTCTTTCTCTCCTCTCTCTGGATGCCCTTCTGTCTTCTCCTATCTCCCGATGCCCTTCTGTTCTCTCCTATCTCTGGATTCCCTTCTGTCTTCTCCTCTCTATGGATGACCTTCTGTTCTCTGCTCTCTCTCGATGCCCTTCTGTTCTCTCCTCTCTCTGTCTTCCCTAATGTCTTCTCCTCTCTCTTGATGACCTTCTGTTTTCTCCTCTTTCTGGAGGTTCTTCTGTTCTCTCCTCTATCCGGATGCCATTCTGTCTTATCCTCTCTCTGGATGCCCTTCTGGTCTCTCCTCTCTCTGGATGCCCTTCTCTTCTCTCCTCTCACTGGATTCCCTTCTGTTTTTTCCTCTCTCTGGGTGCCCTTCTGTCTTCTCCTCTCTCTGGATGCACTTCTGTTCTCTCCTCTTTCTGGATTCCCTATTTTTCTTTTCCTCTCTTTGGATGTCCTTCTGTCATCTCCTCTCTCTGGATGACCTTCTGTCTTCTCCTCTCTCCCTATGCCCTTATGTTCTCTCCTCTCTCCGAATGCTCTTCTGTTCTCTACTCTCTCTGGATTTGCTTCTGTCTTCTCCTTCTCTGGATGCCCTTGTGTTCTCCCCTCTCTCTGGATGCCCTTCTGTTCTGTCCTCTCCCTGGATGTTCTTCTGTTCTCTTCTCTTTATGGATGCCCTTCTGTCTTCTCCTCTCTCTGGATGCCCTTCTGTCTTCTCCTCTCTCTGGATGCACTTCTGTTCTCTCCTCTTTCTGGATTCCCTATTTTTCTTTTCCTCTCTTTTGATGCCCTTCTGTCATCTCCTCTCTCTGGATGACCTTCTGTCTTCTCCTCTCTCCCTATGCCCTTCTTTTCTCTCCTCTCTCCGAATGCCCTTCTGTTCTCTACTCTCTCTGGATTTACTTCTGTCTTCTCCTTCTCTGGATGCCCTTCTGTTCTCCCCTCTCTCTGGATGCCCTTCTGTTCTCCCCTCTCTCTGGATGCCCTTCTGTTCTGTCCTCTCCCTGGATGTTCTTCTGTTCTCTTCTCTTTAAGGATGCCCTTCTGTCCTCTCTTCTCTGGAGGCCCTACTGTCTTCTCCTCTCTCCAAATGCCCTTCTGTTCTCTTCTCTCTTTGGATTCCCTTCAGTCTTCTCCTCTTTCTCTATGTCCTTCTGTACTATTTTATGTGGATGCCCTGCCTTGCTCTCCTCTCTCTGGATGCACTTCTCTCTTCTCTTATCTCACGATGCCCTTCTGTTTTCTCTTTCTGGATGCCCTTCTTTTCTCTGCTCTCTTTAGATGCCCTTCTGTCCACAACTGTCTCTGCATGCCCTTCTGTTCTCTTCTCTCCCTGAATGCCTTCTGTATTCTCCTCTCTCTGGATGACCGTCTGTCATCTTTTCCATTGGATGCCTTCTCTCTTCTCCTCTCTCTGGATGCACTTCTGTGCTCTCCTCTTTCTGAATTCCCTATTTTTCTTTTACTCTCTCTGGATGCCCTTCTGTCTTCTCCTGTCTCTGTATGGCCTTCTGTACTATTTTATGTGGATACCCTTATTGCTCTCCTCCCTGTGGATAACCTTCTGTCTTCTCCTCTCTCCCAATGCCCTTCTGTTCTCTCCACTGTCTGAATGCCCTTCTGTTCTCTCCTCTCTCTGGATTCACTTCTGCTTCTTCTTTGGATGCCCTTCTCTTCTCTCCTCTTTCTGGATGCCCTACTGTTCTCTCCTCTATCTAGATGACCTTCTTCTCTTCTCTCTGTATGGCCTTCTGTACTATTTTATGTGGATGCCCTTCTTTACTCTCCTCTCTCTGGATGCCCTTCTGTCTTCTGCTATCTCCCGATGCCCTTCTGTTCTCTCCTCTCTTTGGATTCCCTTCTGTCTTTTCCTCTCTCTTGATACCCTTCTGTTCTCTCCTCTTTCTGGATACCATTCTGTTCTCTACTCTTTCCGAATGCCCTTCTGTTCTCTCCACTCTCTGGACGCGAGTCTGTCTTCTCCTTCTCTGAATGCCCATCTGTTCTCTCCTCTTTCTGGATGCCCTTCTGTCTTCTCCTCTCTCTGGATGCACTTCTGCTCTCTTCTTTCTCTGGATGCCAATCTGTTCTCTCCTCTCTCTGGTTGCTCTACTGTCTTCTCCTCTCTCTAGATGCCCTTCTACTCTCTCCTCTCTATTGATGACCTTCTGTTCTCTCCTCTTTCTGGATGGCCTTCTGTTCTCTCCTCTCTCTGGATTCCCTTCTGTCTGCTCCTCTCTCTCTCAATGCCCTTCTAGGCTCTCCTCTTACTGGATGGCCTTTTTTCTCTCCTCTCTCTGGATACCCTTCTGTCTTCTCCTCTCTCTGGATGCCATTCTATCTTCTCCTTTCTCTGGATGCCCTTGAGTTTTCTCTTTCTGGATGCACTTCTGTTCTTTCCTATTTCTGGATTCTCTATATTTCTTTTCCTCTCTCTGGATGCCCTTCAGTCATCTCCTCTCTCTGGATGCCTTTCTGTCTTCTCCTCTCTGTAGATGCCCTTATGGTCTCTACTCTTCCTGGATGCCCTTCTGTTATCTCCTCTCTCTGGATTCCCTTCTGTCTTCCCCTTTCTCTGGATGCCATTCTATCCTCTCCTCTCTCTGGATGCTGTTCTGTCTTCTACTCTCTCTGGATGCATTTCTGTTCTCTACTCTTTCTGTATTACCTATTTTTCTTTTCCTCTCTTTAGATGCCCTTCTGTTCTCTCCACTCTTTGGATGCCCTTGTGTTCTCTCCTCTCTCTGGATTCCCTTCTGTCTTCTCCTCTCTCTGGATTCCCATCTGTTCTCTCTTCTCTCAGGGTGTCCTTCTGTCCTCTCCTCTCTCTGGATTCCCTTCTGTATTCTTCTCTCTCTGGATGCCCTTCTCTTCTCTCCTCTTTCTGGATGCCCTTCTGATCTCTCCTCTCTCTGCATACTCTTCTGTCTTCTCCGCTCTCAGGATGCGCTTCTGCTCTCTCCTCTCTCTGAATTCCCTTTTTATGTTTTCCTCTCTCTGGATGCCCTTCTGTAATCTCATCTCTCTGGATGACCTTTTGTCTTCTCCTCTCTCCCAATGCCCTTCTGTTCTCTCCTCTCTCCGAATGCCCTTCTGTTCTTCCTTCTCTCTTGATTTGCTTTTGTCTTCTCCTTTTCTGGATGCCCTTCTGTTCTCTCCTCTTTCTTGATGCCCTTCTGTTCTCTCCTCTATCTAGATGCCCTTCTACTCTCTCCTCTCTCTGGATGCCCTTCGGTTCTCTCTTCTCTCTGGATTCCCTTCTGTCTTCTCTTGATGACCTTCAGTTCTCTCCTTATTCTGGATGCCTTTCTGTTCTCTCCTCTCTCCGGATGCCCTTCTGTCTTCTCCTCTCTCTCTATGCCCTTCTGATCCCTCCTCATTCTGGATGCCTTTTTTTATTTCCTCTCTCTGGATTCCCTTCTCTCTTTTCCTCTCTCTGGATGCCCTTCTATTCTCTAATCTCTCTGGATTCCCCTCTGTCTTTTCTCTCTTGATGGCCTTCTGTTTTCTACTCTTTCTGGATGACCTTCTGTTCTCTCCTCTCTCCTGGATGCCCTTTTGTCTTCTCCTCTCCCTGGATGCCCTTCTGGTCTCTCCTCTCTGGATGCCCTTCTCTCCTCTCCTCTCTTTGAATTACCTTCTGTCTTCTCCTTTCTCTGGAAGCCGTTCTATCCTCTCCTCTTTCTGGATGCCCTTCTGTCTTCTCCTCTCTCTTGATGCCCTTCTGTTCTCTCTTCTCTCGGGATGTCCTTCTGTCCTCTCCTCTCTCTGGATTCCCTTCTGTCTTCTCCTCTCTCTGGAAGCCCTTCTGTTCTCTCCTCTATCTGATGGGCTTCTGTTCTCTCCTTTTTCTGCA
>NW_023045292.1:19965-39685 GCF_011762505.2 Arvicanthis niloticus | reverse complement strand
CTCTCTGGATTCCCTTCTGTCCTCTCCTGTCTCTGGAAGCCCGTCTGCACTCTCCTCTCTCAGGATGCCCTACTGTCTTCTCCTTTCGCTGGATGCTTTTCTGTTCTCTCCTCTCTCTGGATGCCCTTCTGTCTTTTCCTCTCTCTGGATGCCTTTCGGTACTCTCCTCTCTCTGGATGCCCTTCTGTCTTCTCCTCTTTCTGGACACCGTTCTGCTCTCTCATCTCTCTGGATGCCTTTCTGTTCTCTCCTCTCTCTGGATGCCCATCTGTCTTCTCCTCTCTCTGGATGCCCTTCTGCTCTCTCCTCTCTCTGAATGCCCTTCTGTTCTCTCCTCTCTCCGGATGCCCTTTTGTATTCTCCTCTCTCTGGATTCCCTTCTGTCTTCTCCTCTCTTTGGATGCCCTTCTGTTCTCTCCTTTTTCTGGATGCCCTTCTGTTCTCTCCTCTCTCCGTATGCCCTACTGTCTTCTCCTCTTTCTGGATGCCCTTCTGCTCTCTCCTCTCTCTGGATGCCCTTCTGTTCTCTTCCTCTCTCTGGATTGCCTTCTGTCTTCTCCTCTCTCTGGATGCCATTCTGTCTTCTCCTCTCTTCCGATGCCCTTCTGTCATCTCCTCTCTCTGGATGCCCTACCATTCTCTCCTCACTCTAGATTCCCTTCTGTCTTCTCCTCTCTCTGGATTCCCCTCAGTTCTCTCCTCTCACTGGATGTCCTTCTGTCCTCTCCTATCGTTGGATGCTCTTCTGTCACCTTCTCTCTCTGGATTTTCTTCAGTCTTCTGCTCTCTCTGGATGCCCTACTGTTCTCTCCTTTCTCTGGATTCTTTTCTGTTCTCTCATTTACCTAGATGCCCTTCTGATCAATCCTCACTCGGGATGCCCTTCTTCACTCTCCTCTCTCTGGATGCCCTTCTGTCCTCTCCTCTCTCTGGTTGCCATTCTATTCTCTCCTCTCTCTGTATGCCCTTCTGTCTTCCCCTTTCTCCCTATGCCCTTCTATTTTCTCCAATCTCTGGATGCCCGACAATTTTCTCCTCACTCTGGATACCCTTCTGTATTCTCCTCTCTCCCTATGACCTTCTGTTCTCTCATCTCTCTGGCTTCCCTTCTGTCTTCTCCTTTCTCTGGATGCCCTTCTGTTCTCTCCTCTCTCCGGATGAACTTCTGACTTCTCCTCTCTCTGGATGCCCTTCTGTTCTCTCCTCTCTCCAGATGACCTTATGTCTTCTCCTCTCTCTGGATACCCTTCTGTCCTCTCCTCTCTCTGGATGCCCTTCTGTCTTCCCTCTCTCTGGATACACTTCTGATCTCTCCTCTCTCCGGTGGCTCTTCTATCCTCTCATCTCTCTGGATGTCCATTTGTCTTCTCCTCGTTCTGGATGCCCTTCTGTTTTCACCTCTCTCTGGATGCCCTTCTGTATTCTCCTCTCTCTGGATTCCCTTTTTATCTTCTCCTCTCACTGGATGCCCTTCTCTTCTCTCCTCTCTCTAGATGCCCTTCTGTACTATTTTCTGTCAGGATGCTTTCTGTTCTCTCATCTCTCTATATGCACTTCTGTGCTCTCCTCTCTCTGGATTCCCTTCTGTCCTCCCCTCTCTCTGGATGCTCTTCTGCTCTCTCCTCTCTCTAGATGCCCTACTGTCTTCTCCATGTTCTGGATGCTTTTCTGTTCTCTCCTCTCTCTGTCTTCTCCTCTCTCTGGATGCCTTTCTTCTCTCTCCTATCTCTGGATGCCCTTTGTTCTCTCCTCTCTCTGGATGCCCTTCTTCAATCTCTTCTCTCTAGATGCCCTTCTGTTCTCTCCTCTCTCTGAATGCTTTTCTGTCTTCTCCTCTCTCTGGATGCCCTTTGTTCTCTCCTCTCTCGGGATGCTCTTCTGTCCTCTCTTCTCTCTGGATGCCCTTCTGTCTTCTCCTCTCTCCCTATGCCCTTCTGTACTCTCATCCCACTGGCTTCCATTCTGTCTTCTTCTCTTTCTGCATGCACTTAGGTTTTCTCCTCTCTCCGGATGACCTCTGTCTTCTCCTATCTCTGGATGCCCTTCTGCTCTCTTCTCTCTCTGGATGCCCTTTTGTTCTCTCCTGTCTCTGGATTCCCTTCTGTCTTCTCCTACCTCTGCATGCCGTTTTATCCTCTCATTGCTCTGGATTCGCTCTGTCTTCTCCTTCTCTGAATGCCCTTCTGTTCACTCCTCTTTCTGGATGCCCTTCTGTTCTCTCCTCTATCTAGATGCACTTCTGTCTCCTCCTCTCTCTGTATGGCCTTCTGTACTATTTTATGTGGATGCCCTTCTTTCCTCTCCTCTATCAGCATGCCCTTCTGCTCTGTCTTCTCTCTGTAGGAAATTCTGTCTCCTTCTCTCTCTGGATGCCCGTCTGTCTTCTGCTATGTCCTGATGCCCTTCTGTCTTCTCCTCTTTCTGGATGCCCTTCTGTTCTCTGCTCTTTCTAGATACCCTTCTGTCCTCTCCTCTCTCTGGATGATCTTCTGTTCTCTTCTCTCTCTGAATGCCCTTCTGTCCTCTCCTCTCTCAGGATGCCCGTCGGTCCTTTTCTACATCTGGATGCCTCCTCTCTTCTTATATTTACGGATGCCCTTCTGTTCTCTCCTCTCTCTGGATGCCCTTTTGTTTTATCTTCTCTCTGGATGCCCTTCTGTTCTCTCCTCTCTCTGGATTCCCTTTTTGTCTTCTCCTCTCGCTGGATGCCCTTCTCTTCTCTCCTCTCTCTATATGCATTTCTGTACTCTTTTCTGTCTGGATGCATCTCTGTTCTCTCTTCTCTCTTGATGCTCTTCTGTGCTCTCCTCTCTCTGTATTCCCTTCTGTCCTCTCCTCTCTGAATGCCCTTCAGCTCTCTCCTCTCTCTGGATGCCCTTCTGCTCTCTCCTCTCTCTGAATGCTTTTCTGTTCTCTCCTCTCTCCGGATGCCCTTCTGTATTCTCCTCTCTCTGGATTCCCTTCTGTCTTCTCCTCTCTTTGGATGCCCTTCTGTTCTCTCTTATTTCTGGATGCCCTTCTGTTCTCTCCTCTTTCTGAATGCCCTTCTGTTCTCTTCTCTCCCTGAATGCCCTTCTGTCCTTTCCTCTCTGAGGATGCCCAGTCAGGTCCTTTTCTACATCTGGATGCCTCCTCTCTTCTTATTTTTACGGATGCCCTTCTGTTCTCTCATCTCTCTGGAGGCCCTTTTGTTTTATCCTCTCTATGGATGCCCATCTGTTCTCTCCTCTTTCTGGATTCCCTTTTTGTCTTCTCCTCTCGCTGGATGCCCTTCTGTTTTCTCCTCTCTCTGGATGGCCTTCTGTACTATTTTATCTGGATGCCCTTCTTTCCTCTCCTCTCCCTGGATGCCCGTCTCTCTCTTCTCTTTATGGATGCCCTTCTGTCCTCTCCTCTCTGGAGGCCCTTCTGTTTTCTCTCTCACCTTATGCCCTTCTGTTCTGTCCTCTCTTTGGATTTCCTTCTGTCCTCTCCTCTCTCTGTATGGCCTTCTGTACTACTTTATGTGGATTGACATTCTTTGCTCTCCTCTCTCTGGATGCCCTTCTGTCTTTTCCTATCTCCCTGATGCCCTTCTGTTCTCTCCTCTGTCTGGATTCCTTTCTGTCTTCTCCTTCTCTGGATGCCCTTCTCTTCTCTCCTCTTTCTGGATAACCTACAGTTCTCTCCTCTATCTAGATGCCCTTCTGTCTTCTCCTCTCTCTGTATGGCCTTCTGTAGTATTTTATGTGGATTCCCTTTTTTGCTCTCCTCTCTCTGGAAGCCCTTACTGTCTTCTCCTATCTCCCGATGCCCTTCTGTCTTCTCCTATTTCTGGATGCCCTTCTGTTCTCTGCTCTCTCTAGATGCCCTTCTGTCCTCTTTTCTCTCAGGATGTCCCTTCTGTTCTCTTCTCTCCATGAATGCCTTCTGTCCTCTCCTCTCTCAGGATGCCCGTTGGTACTCTTATCCATCTGGATGCCTTCTCTCTTCTCCTCTTTCTGGATGCCTTTCTGTCTTCTCCTCTCTCTGGATGCCCTTCTGCTCTCTCCTCTCTCTGGATGCCCTTCTGTTCTCTCCTCCCTCCAGATGTCCTTCTGTTCTCTCCTCTATCTAGATGCCCTTAAGTCTTCTCCTCTCTCTGTATGGCCTTCTGTACTATTTTATGCAGATGCCCTCCTTTGCTCTCCTCTCTCTGGATGCCCTTCTGTCTTCTCCTATCTCCCGATGCCCTTCTGTCTCTCCTCCTCTCTGGATTCCCTTCTGTCTTCTCCTCTCTCTGGATGACCTTCTATTCTCTCCTCTCTCTGGATGCCCTTCTGTTCTCTCATCTCTCTGGCTTCCCTAATGTCTTTTCCTCTCTCTTGCTGACCTTCTGTTCTCTCCTCTTTCTGGATGCTCTTCTGTTCTCTCCTCTCTCCGGATGCCCTTCTGTCTTCTCTTCTCTCTGGATGCCATTCTGGTCTCTCCTCTCTCTGGATGCCCTTCTCTTCTCTCCTCTCTCTGGATTCCCTTCTGTCTTTTCCTCTCTCTGGATGCCGTTCTATCCTCTGCCTCTCTCTGGATGCCCTTCTGTCTTCTCCTCTCTCTGGATGCACTTCTGTTTTCTCCTCTTTCTGGATTCCTTATTTTTCTTTTCCTCTCTCTTAATGGGCTTCTGTCATCTCCTCTCTCTAGGATGACCTTCTGTCTTCTCTCTCTCCCGATGCCCATATGATTCTGTCCTCTCTCCGAATGTCCTTCTGTTCTCTCCTCTCTCTGGATTCGCTTCTGTCTTCTCCTTCTCTGGATGCCCTTCTGTTGTCTCCTTTCTCTGGATGCTCTTTTGTCCTCTTCTCTCTGGATTCCCTTCTGTTCTGTCCTCTCCATGGATGCCCTTCTGTTCTCTTCTCTTTATGGATGCCCTTCTGTCCTCTCCTCTCTGGAGGCCCTTCTGTCTTCTCCTCTCTCCGTATGCCCTTCTGTTCTCTCCTCTCTTTGGATTTCCTTCTGTCCTCTCCTCTCTCTGTATGGCCTTCTGTACTATTTTATGTGGTTGCCCTTCTTTGCTCTCCTCTCTCTGGATGCCCTTCTGTCTTCTGCTATCTCCCGATGCCATTCTGTTCTCTCCTCTCTCTGGATTTTCTTCTGTCTTCTCCCTCTCCTGAATACCTTTCTACTCTCTCCTCTCTCTGAATGCCCTTCTGTTCTCTCCTCTCTCTGGCTTCCCTTCTGTCTTCTCATCTCTCTTGATGACCTTCTGTTCTCTCCTCTTTCTGGATGCCCTTCTGCTCTCTCCTCTCTCTGGATGCCCTTCTGTTCTCTCCTCTCTCTGGATTCCCTTCTGTCTTCTCCTCTCTCTGGATGCCAGTTCTATCCTCTCCTCTCTCCAAATGCCCTTCTGTTCTCTCCTCTCTCTGGATTCGCTTCTGTCATCTCCTTTTCTGGATGCCCTTCTGTTCTCTCCTCTTTCTGGATGCCCTTCTGTTCTCTACTCTATCTAGATGCCCTTCTGTTTTCTCCTCTCTCTGTATGGCCTTCTGTATTATTTTATCTGGATGACCTTCTTTCCTCTCATCTCTCTGGATGCCTTTCTGTCTCCTCCTATCTCCTGATGCCCTTCTGACTTCTCCTCTTTCTGGATGCCCTTCTTTTCTGTGCTCTCTCTAGATGCCCTTCTGTCCCCTCTATTCTCTCTGGTTGCCCTTCTGTTCTCTTCTCTCCCTGAATGCCTTCTGTCCTCTCCTCTCTCAGAATCCCTGTCGGTCCTCTTATCCTTCTGGATGCCTTCTCTCTTCTCCTCTTTCTGGATGCCTTTCTGTCTTCTCCTTTCTCTGGATGCCCTTCTGCTCTCTTCTCTCTCTGGATGCCCTTCTCTTCTCTCCTCTCTCCGGATGCCCTTCTGTTCTCTCCTCTATCCAGATGCCCTTCTGTCTTCTCCTCTCTTTGGCCTTCTGTACTATTTTATGTGGATGCCCTTCTTTGCTCTGATCTCTCTGGATGCCCTTCCGTCTTCTCCTATCTCCTGATGCCATTCTGTACTCTCCTGTCTCTGGAATCCCTTCTGTCTTCTCCTCTCTCTGGATGACCTTCTGTTCTCTCTTCACTCTGGCTTCCCTTCTGTCTTCTCCTCTCTCTTGATGACCTTTTGTACTCTCCTCCTCCTGGATGCTCTTCTGTTCTCTCTTCTGCCCGGAAGCCATTCTGTCTTCTCCTCTCTCCTGATGCCCATCTGTTATCTCCTTTCTTGAATGCCCTTTTGTTCTATCCTCTCTCTGGATTCGATTCTGTCTTCTCCTACTCATGATGCTCTTTTGTTCTCTGCTCTCGCTGGATGCCCTTTTGTCCTCTTTTCTCTGGATGCCCTTCTGTTCTATCATCTCCCTGGATGCCCCTCTGTTCTCTTCTCTTTATGCATGCCCTTCTGTCCTCCTCTCTCTGGAGGCCCTTCTGTCTTCTCCTCCCTCCGTATGCCATACTGTTCTCTCCTCTTTTTGGATTTTCTTCTGTCTTCTCCACTCTCTGTATGGCCTTCTGTACTATTTTATGTGGTTGCTCTTCTTTGCTCTCCTCTCTCTGGATGCCCTTCTGTCTCCTCCTATCTCCCAATGCCCTTCTGTTCTCTCCTCTCTCTGGATTCCCTTCTGTCTTCTCCTTCTCTGGATTCCCTTCTCTTCTCTCCTCTTTCTGGATGCCCTTCTGTTTTCTCCTCTATCTAGATTCCCTTCTGTTTTCTCCTCTCTCTGTATGGCCTTCTGTCTCACCCTCTCTGGATGCCATTCTATTGTATCCTCTCATGGATGAACTTTGTCTATTCTATCTCCTGTCGCCCTTCTGTCTCTTGTCTTTGGATGCCTTCTGTTCTCGTTTCTCTTTAGATGACCTCTGTCCATCTCTTCTCTCTGGATGCCCTTCTGTCTCTCTTCTCTTCCTGAATGCCTTCTGTACTCTCCTCTCTAAGGATGCCCTTCAGTCTTCTTCTCCATCTGAATGCCTTCTCTCTTCTCCTCTCTCTGGATGCCCTTCTGTCTTCTCCTCTGTCTCTGGATGAACTTCTGTATTCTCCTCTCTCAGTATGGCCTTCTGGACTATTTTATGTGGATGCCTATCGTTGCTCTCCTCCCACTGGATGACCTTCTTTCTTTTCCTCTCTCTGAATGCCCTTCTGTTCTCTCCTCTCTCTGAATGCCCTTCTGTTCTCTCCTCTCTCTGGATTCGCTTCTGTCTTCTCCTTCTCTGTATGCCATTCTCTTCTCTCCTCTTCTGGATGCCCTTCTGTTTTCTCCTCTTCTAGATGCCCTTCTGTCTTCTGCTCTCTCTGTATTGCCTTCTGTACTATTTTATGTGGATGCCCTTCTTTCTTCTCTTCTCTCTGGATGCCTTTCTGTCTTCTCCTATCTCCTGATGCCCTTCTGTCTTCTCTGCTTTCTGGATGCCCTTCTGTTCTCTGCTCTCTCTAGATGCCCTTGTGTCCTATCTTCTCTCTGGATGCCCTTCTGTTCTCTTCTCTCCATGAATAGCTTCTGTCCTTTCCTCTCTCAAGATGCCCATCAGTACTCTTATTTATCTGGATGCCTTCTCTCTTCTCCTCTTTTGAATGCCCTTCTGTCGTCTCCTCTCTGGATACACTTCTGTTCTCTCTTCTCTCTGTATGCCTTTCTGTACTCTCCTCTCTCTGGATTCCCTTCTGTCTTTTCCGCTCTTTGGATGCCACTCTATACTCTCCTCTCCTGAATGCCCTTCTGTTCTCTTCTCTTTATGGATGCCCTTCTGTTCTTTCCTCTTTCTGGATTCCCTACTTTTTTTCCTCTTTCTGGATGCCCTTCTGTCTTCTCCTCTCTCTGTAAGGCCTTCAGTACTAATTTATGTGGATGCCCTTCTTTGCTCTCCTCACTCTGGATGACCTTTTGTCTTCTCCTCTCGTGATTCCCTTGTGTTCTCTCCTCTCTCCGAAGTCCCTTCTGTTCTCTCCTCTCTCTGGATTCGCTTCTGTCTTCTCCTTCTCTGGATGCCTTTCTGTTCTCTCCTCTATCTAGATGCCTTTCTGTCTTCTTCCCTCTCTGTATGGCCTTCTGTACTATTTTATGTGGATGCCCTTCTTTTCTCTCCTCTCTCTGGATGCTCTTCTGTCTTCTTCTCTCTCTTGATAACCTTCTGTTCTCTCCTCACTCTGGATGCCCTTCTGTTTTCTCCTCTCTCTGGATGCCCTTTTGTCCACTTTGCTCTGGATGTCCTTCTGTTCTGTCCTCTCCCTGGATGCCCTTCTGTTCTCTTCTCTTTATGGATGCCCTTCTATCCTCTACCTTCTGGAGGCCCTACTGTCTTCTCCTCTCTCCGTATGCCCGTCTGTTCTCTCCTCTCTTTGGATTCTCTTCTGTCTTCTCCTCTCTCTGTATGGCCTTCTGTACTATTTTATGTGGATACCCTTCTTTACTCTCCTCTCTCTGGATGCACTTCTGTCTTCTCCTTCTCTGGATTCCCTTCTGTTCTCTCCTCTCTCTGGATGCCCTTCTGTTCTCTCCTCTCTCCGGATTCCCTTCTGTTTCTCCTCTCTCTGGATGCCCTTCTGTTCTCTCCTCTCTCTGGATGCCTTCTGTCTTCTTCTCTCTCTGGATGCCCTTCTAGTCTCTCCTCTCTCTGGATGCCCTTCTGTTCTCTCCTCTCTATGGATTCCCTTCTGTCTTCTCCTCTCTCGTGATGACCTTCTGTTCTCTCCTCTTTCTGGATGCTCTTCTCTTCTCTTCTCTCTGGATGCCCTTCTGTCTTCTCCTCTCTCTTGATGCCCTTCTGGTTTCTCCTCTCTCTGGATGCAATTCTGTTCTCTCCTCTCTCTGGATTCCATTCTGTCTTCACCCCTCTCTGGATGCCATTCTATCCTATCCTCTCACTGGACGCCCTTCTGCATTCTCCAACCTCCCGATGCCCTTCTGTCTTCTCATCTTTCTGGATGCCCTTCTGTTCTCTGTTCTCTTTAGGTGCCCTTCTGTCCTCTCTTCTCTCTGGATGCCCTTCTGTTCTCTTCTCTTCCTGAATGCCTTCTGTACTCTCCTCTCTCAGGATGCCCTTCAGTCTTCTTCTCCATCTGAATGCCTTCTCTCTTCTCCTCTCTCTGGATGCCCTTCAGTCTTCTTCTCCATCTGAATGCCTTCTTTCTTCTTCTCTCTCTGGATGCCCTTCTGTCCTCTCCTCTCTCTGTATGCACCTCTGTATTCTTCTCTCTCAGTATGGCCTTCTGGACTATTTTATGTGGATGCCCATCACTGCTCTTCTCCCACTGGATGACCTTCTTTCTTTACCTCTCTCCCGATGCCCTTCTGTTCTGTCCTCTCTCTGAATGCCCTTTTGTTCTCTCCTCTCTCTGGATTTGCTTCTGTCTTCTCCTTCTCTGGATGCCCTTCTCTTCTCTCCTCTTCTGGATGCCCTTCTATTTTCTCCTCTTCTAGATGCTTTTTGGTCTTCTCCTCTCTCTGTATGGCCTTCTGTACTATTTTATGTGGATGCCCTTCTTTGCTCTCCTCTCTCTGAATGCCCTTCTCTCTTCTCCTCTCTCTTGATGACCTTCTGTTCTCTCCTCTCTCTGGATGCCCTTCTGTTCTCTCCTCCCTCTGGATTCCCTTCTGTCTTTCCTCTCTCTTGATGACCTTCTGTTCTCTCCTCTTTCTGGATGCCCTTCTGTCCTCTCCTCTCTCCGGATGCCCTTCTGTCATCTCCTCTCTCTAAATGCCCTTCTCTCTTCTCCTCTCTCTGGATGCCCTTCTGATCTCTCCTCTTTCTGGATGCCTTTCTGTTCTATCCTATCTCTGGATTCCCTTCTGTCTTCTCCTCTCTCTGGATGCCGTTCTATCCTCTCGTCTCTCTGGTTGCCCTTCTGTCTTCTCCTCTCTCTGGATGCACTTCTGTTCTCTCCTCTTTCTGGATTCCCTATTTTTCCTCTCTCTGGATGCCCTTCTGTCATCTCTTCTCTCTGGATGACCTTCTGTTTTCTCCTATCTCCCGATTCCCATCTGTTCTCCACTCTCCCCAAATGCCCTTCTGTTCTCTCCTCTCTCTGGATTCACTTCTGTCTTCTCCTCCTCTGGATGCCCTTCTTTTCTCTCCTATTTCTGGATTCTCTTCTGTTCTCTCATCTCTCTGGAAGCCCTTCTGTCCTCTCTTCTCTGCAGGCCCTTCTGTCTTCTCCTCTCTCCGAATGCCCTTCTGTTCTTTCCTTTCTTTGGATTACCTTCTGTATTCTCATCTCTCTGGATGCCCTTCTACTCTCTCCTTTCTCTGGATGCCCTACTGTCTTCTCCTCTCTCTGAATGCCCTTCTGGTCTCTCCTCTCTCTGGATATGAAGACCTCCATACTCGGGAGACCCTTCCTCAAGCCTCCGAAAATCTCCACCACCCAAAGATCAAAAGAAAACTTACTTGGATGAAATCAGCAGAGGCTATGTTAGAGAAGTAATCTGGTGGTCAAAACAAAAAGCTTTTTAGCTCAAAGAGCAAGGTTTTGACCCCAAGTGGTGGGTTAAAGGGTCTTTTATAGCATGGGGTTTGGAAAGGAAGGCGTTTTCGTGCACTTACACTTGAATGGTTGTATTTTCGAGTCCTTACACATGAATGGTTGCATTTTCGCGCATTTACACATGAATGGTTATATTTTTGCACGGTTACACATGAATGGTTGCATTTTCACGTGGTTCCACATGATTGGTTGTTTTACAAATTTTTAACATAGCACTGTGAAGACCAAGGGAGGGGTAACCAATAACAGTGGAACATTTCAGAGGAATCTAGCCCAAATGATCTAGAGTCATGTGAAATCACTCTGCACACTCATTCTTCTCAAAAATGCGGTTTAACCATGCTATTGTGTCCTATCCTGCCATTTAACAACTATTTCAGATTAACTATCTTTGCTTCTTCCTGCTATAGCCCCACCTAGTTGGCAGCATCTTTTATCTGTGGTCAGGAATGTGTCTTCCTGCCTTGGGCAAGGCTTGAGGGATGTAATCCAGCAAGTGTCCTTCACCTGGAATGTGAAGGCCTGAAATCTTATTTTCAGTTCTGTGTTCTGTAAGGTGAAAAATCTACACATATTTCAAAAAATGGCCTTTATAATTTTTCACTCTACAGATGGACTTCTGTACTCTCCTCACTTTGTATGCCCTTCTGTCTTCCCCTCTCTCGGGATGCTTTTCTGTTCTCTTCTCACTCTGGATTTCCTTCTGTTCTCCCCTAACATTGGATGCCCTTCTGTTCTCTCCTCTCACTGGATGCCATTCTGTCCTCTCCTCTCTCTGGATGCCTTTCTGTCTTCTCCTCTCTCTGGATGCATTTCTGTTCTCTCCTCTCTCTGGATTACCTTCTGTCTTTTCCTATCTCTTCCGATGCCCTTCTGTTCTCTCCTCTCTCCAAATGCCCTTCTGTTCTCTCCTCTCTCTGGATTTGCTTCTGTCTTCTTCTTCTCTGGATGCCCTTCTGTTCTCTCCTAATTTTGGATGCCCTTCTGTTCTCTAATCTATCTACATGCCCTTCTGTCTTCTCCTCTCTCTGTATGGCCTTCTGTACTATATTATGTGGATGCCATTTTTGCTCTCGTCTCTCTTGATGCCCTTCTGACTTCTCCTATCTCCTGATGCCCTTCTGTCTTCTCCTCTCTCTGGATGCCCTACTGTCTTCTCCTCTCTCTGGATGCCCTTCTGCTCTCTCCTATCTCTGAATGCCCTTCTGTTTTCTCCTCTCTCTGGATGCCCTACTGTCTTCTCCTCTATCTGGATGCCCTTCTACTCTCTACTCTCTCTGGATGCCCTTCTGATCTCTCCTCTCTCTGGATGCTCTACTGTCTTCTCCTCTCTCTAGATGGCCTTCTGGTCTCTCCTCTCTCTGGATATGAAGACCTCCATACTCGGGAGACCCTTTCTCAAGCCTCCGAAAATCTCCACCACCCAAAGATCACAAGAAACCTTACCTGGATGCAATCAGCAGAGGCTTTATTAGAGAAGTAATCTAGTGGTCAAAACGAATAGCTCTTTAGCTCAAGGAGCAAGGTTTTGACCCCAAGTGGTGGGTTAAAGGGTCTTTTATAGCATGGGGTGTGGAAAGGAAGGCGTTTTTTGCTCACTTACACTTGAATGGTTGCATTTTCGCGTACTTACACATGAATGGTTGCATTTTCGCACGCTTACACATGAATGGTTGCATTTTTGCGCATTTACACATGAATGCTTACATTTTTGCATGGTTACACATGAATGGTTGCATTTTCACGTGGTTCAACATGATTGGTTGTTTTACAAATTTTTAACATAGCACTGTGAAGACCAAGGGATGGGTAACCAATAACAGTGGAACATTTCAGAGGAATCTAACCCAAATGATCTAGAGTCATGTGAAATCACTCTGCACACTCATTCTTCTCAAAAATGTGGATTTACCATGCTATTGTGTCCTATCCTGCCATTTAACAACTATTTCAGATTATCTATCTTTGCTTCTTCCTGCTATAGCCCCACCTAGTTGGCAGCATCTTTTATCTGTGGTCAGGAATGTGTCTTCCTGTCTTGGGCAAGGCTTGAGGGATGTAATCCAGCAAGTGTCCTTCACCTGGAATGTGAAGGCCTGACATCTTATTTTAAGTTCCGGGCTCTGTAAGGCGAAAAATCTACACATATTTCAATAAATGGCCCTTTATAATTTTTCACTCTACAGATGGACTTCTGTACTCTCCTCACTTTGTATGCCCTTCTGTCTTCCCCTCTCTCGGGATGCTTTTCTGTTCTCTTCCTCACTCTGGATTCCCTTCTGTTCTCCCCTAACATTGGATGCCCTTCTGTTCTCTTCTCTCACTGGATGCCATTCTGTCCTCTCCTCTCTCTGGATGCCCTTCTGTCTTCTCTCTCTCTCTGGATGCATTTCTGTTCTCTCCTCTCTCTCTGGATGACCTTCTGTCTTCTCCTATCTCTTCCCGATGCCCTTCCTGTTCTCTTCCTCTCTCAAATGCCTTCTGTTCTCTCCCTCTCTCGGATTTTGCTTCTGTCTTCTTCTTCTCTGGATGCACTTCTGTTCTTCTCTCATTTTGGATGCCCTTCTGTTCTCAATCTATCTACATGCCCTTCTGTCTTCTCCTCTCTCTGTATGGCCTTCTGTACTATTTTATGTGGATGCCATTTTTGCTCTCGTTTCACTTGATGCCCTTCTGACTTCTCCTATCTCCCGATGCCCTTCTGTTTTCTTCTTTTTCTGAATGCCCTACTGTCTTCTCTTCTCTCTGGATGCTCTTCTGTTCTCTCCTATCTCTGAATGCCCTTCTGTTTTCCCCTCTCTCTGGATGCCCTACTGTCTTCTCCTCTATCTGGATGCCCTTCTACTCTCTACTCTCTCTGGTTGCCCTTCTGTTCTCTCCTCTCTTTGGATTCCCTTCTGTCTTCTTTTCTCTCTTGATGCCCTTCTGTTCTCTCCTCTTTCTGGATGCCTTCTGTTCTCTCTTCTCTCCGGATGTCTTTCTGTCTTCTCCTCTCCCTGGATGCCCTTCTGGTCTCTCCGCTCTCTGGATGCCCTTCTACTCTCTCCTCTCTATTGATGGCCTTCTGTTCTCTCCTCTTTCTGGATGCCCTTCTGTTCTCTCCTCTCTACCGATGCCCTTCTGTCTTCTCCTTGCTCTTTCAATGCCCTTCTAAGCTCTACTCTCTCTGGATGCCCTTTTTTATTCTCCTCTCTGGATACCCTTCTGTCTGCTCCTCTCTCTGGATGCCCTTCTGTTCTCTCCTCTCTCTGGATGCCCTTCTGTCTTCTCTTATCTCTGTATGGCCTTCTGGTCTCTCCTTTCTCTGGATGCTCTTCTGTTCTCTCCTCTCTCTGTATTCCCTTCTGTCTTCTCCTCTCTCTGGATGCCGTTCTATCCTCTCCTTTCTCTGGATGGCCTTCTGTCTTCTCCTCTCTCTGTATGCACTTCTGTTCTGACCTCTTTCTGGATTCCCTATTTTTCTTTTTCTCTCTCTGGATGCCTTTGTGTCATCTCCTCTCTCTGGATGACCTTCTGTCTTCTCCTCTCTCCCGATGCCCATCTGTACTCTCCTCTCTCCGATGACCTACTGTCTTCTCCTCTCTCTGGATGTCCTTCTATTCTCCCCTAACATTGGTTGCCCTTCTGTTCTCTCCTCTCACTGGATGCCATTCTGTCCTCTCCTCTCTCTGGATGCCCTTCTGTCTTCTCCTCTTTCTGGATGCATTTCTGTTCTCTCCTCTCTCTGGGTGACATTCTGTCATTTACTCTCTCTTCCGATTGCCCTTCTGTCTCTCCTCTCTCTAGATGCCCGTCTGTCCTCTCCTCTCTCTGGATTCGCTATCTGTCTTCTCTCTTTAATGGATGCCCTTCTGTTCTCTCCTCTTTCTGGATGCCCTTCTGTTCTCTAATCATCTAGATGCCATTCCTGTCCTTCTCCTTCTCTGTTTGGATTTCTATACTATTTTATGTGGATGCCCTTTTTGCTCTCGTCTCTCTGGATGCCCTTCTGTCTTCTCCTATCTTCCGATGCCCATCCGTCTTCTCCTCTTTCTGGATGCCCTACTGTTTGCTCCTCTCTCTGGATGCCCTTCTGCTCTCTCCTCTCTCTGGATGCCCTACTGTTCTCTCCTCACTCAGAATGCCCTTCGGTTTTCTCCTCTCTCTGGATGCCCTTCTGCTCTCTCCTCTCTCTGATTCCCTTCTGTTCTCTCCTCTTTACGCATGCCCTACTGTTTTCTCCTCTCTCTTGATGCCTTTCTACACTCTCCTCTCACTGGATGCCCTTCTGTTCTCTCCTCTCTCTAGATTCCCTTCTGTCTTCTCCTATCTCTGGATGCCCTTCTGTTCTCTCTTCTTTCTGGATGCCCTTCTTTTCTCTCCTCTCTCCGCATACCCTTCTGTCATCTCCTCTCTCAGGATGCATTTCTGTTCTCTCCTCTCTCTCTGCATTCCCTTTTTATCTTTTCATCTCTCTGGATGCCCTTATGTCATCTCCTCTCTCTGGATGACCTTTTGTCTTCTCCTCTCTCCCGATGCCCTTCTGTTCTTTCCTCACTATGAATGCCCTTCTGTTCTCTCCTCTTTCTGGATTTCCTATTTTCCTTTTCCTCTCTCTGGATGCCCTTCTGTCATCTCCTTTATCTGGATGCCCTTCTGTCTTCTCCTCTCACCCGATGCCCTTCTGTCTTCTCTTCTCTTCTCTTCCGATGCCCTTCTGTTCTCTCCTCTCTCTGGATTCCCTACTGTCTTCTCCTCTCTCTGGATGTCCTTCTATTCTCCCCTAACATTGGATGCCCTTCTGTTCTCTCCTCTCACTGGATGCCATTCTGTCCTCTCCTCTCTCTGGATGCCCTTCAGTCTTCTCCTCTTTCTGGATGCATTTCTGTTCTCTCCATCTCTCTGGATGACATTCTGTCATTTACTCTCTCTTCTGATGCCCTTCTGTTCTCTACACTCACAGAATGCCCTTCTGTCCACTCCTATCTCTGGATTCACTTCTGTCTTCTCCTTAATGAATGCCCTTCTGTTCTCTCCTCTTTTCTGGATGCCCTTCTGATCACTAATTCAATCTAGATGCCATTCAGTCTTCTTCCTCCTCTCTGTAGTGGCCTTCTTTACTATTTATGTGGATGCCCTTTTTGCTTCTGGTCTCTCTGGAGGCCCTTCTGTTCTCTAATCAATCTAGATGCCCATTCTGTCTTCTTCCTCTCTCTGTATGGACTTCTGTTTTCTCCTATTTCTGGATGCCCTTCTGTTCTCTCCTCTCTCCCGATGCCCTTCTGTCTTCTCCTCTCCCTGGATGCCCTTCTCGTCTCTCCTCTCTCTGGATGCCCTTCTACTCTCTCCTCTCTATTGATGGCCTTCTGTTCTCTCCTCTTTCTGGATGCCCTTCTGTTCTCTCCTCTCTACCGATGCCCTTCTGTCTTCTCCTTTCTCTTTCAATGCCCTTCTAGGCTCTACTCTCTCTGGATGCCCTTTTTTCTCTCCTCTCTGGATACCCTTCTGTCTGCTCCTCTCTCTGGATGCCCTTCTGTTCTCTCCTCTCTCTGGATGCCCTTCTGTCTTCTCTTATCTCTGTATGGCCTTCTGGTCTCTCCTTTCTCTGTATGGTCTTCTGTTCTCTCCTCTCTTTGTATTCCCTTCTGTCTTCTCCTCTCTTTGGATGCCGTTCTATCCTCTCCTTTCTCTGGATGCCCTTCTGTCTTCTCCTCTCTCTGTATGCACTTCTGTTCTCTTTTCTTTCTGGATTCCCTATTTTTCTTTTTCTCTCCCTGGATGCCCTTCTAGTCTCTCCTCTCTCTGGATGACCTTTTGTCTTCTCCTCTCTCCTGATGCCCACCTGCACTCTCCTCTCTCCGGATGACCTACTGTCTTCTCCTCTCTCTGGATGTCCTTCTATTCTCCCCTAACGTTGGTTGCCCTTCTGTTCTCTCCTCTCACTGGATGCCATTCTGTCCTCTCCTCTCTCTGGATGCCCTTCTGTCTTCTCCTCTTTCTGGATGCATTTCTGTTCTCTCCTCTCTCTGGGTGACATTCGGTCATTTACTCTCTCTTCCAATGCCCTTCTGTTCTCTCCTCTCTCTAAATGCCCTTCTGTCCTCTCCTCTCTCTGGATTCGCTTAGGACTTCTCCTTTAATGGATGCCCTTTTGTTCTCTGCTCCTTCTGGATGCCCTTCTGTTCTCTAATCAATCTAGATGCCATTCTGTCTTCTCCTCTCTCTGTATGGACTTCTATACTCTTTTATGGGGATGCCCTTTTTGCTCTCGTCTCTTTGGATGCCCTTCTGTCTTCTCCTATCTTCCGATGCCCATCCCTCTTCTCCTCCTTCTTGATGCCCTACTGTCTTCTGCTCTCTCCCTATGCCCTTCTGCTTTCTCCTCTCTCTGGATGCCTTTCTGTTATCCCCTCTTTCTGGATGCCCTACTGTTCTCTCCTCTCTCCAAATGTCCTTCGGTTTTGTCCTCTCTCTGGATGCCCTTCTGCTCTCTCCTCTCTCTGGATGCCCTTCTGTTCTCTCCTCGCTACGGATGCCCTACTGTCTTCTCCTCTCTCTTGATGCCCTTCTACACTCTCCTCTCACTGGATGTCCTTCTGTTCTCTCCTCTCTCTGGATTCCCTTCTGTCTTCTCCTCTCACTTGATACCCTTCTCTTCTCTCCTCTCTCTAGATGCCCTTCTGTTCTCTCCTCTCTATGGATTTTCTTCTGACTTCTCCTCTCTCTACATGCCTTTCTCTTTTCTCTTCTCTCGGTATGTCCTTCTGTCCTCTCCTCTCTCTGGATTCCCTTCTGTCTTCTCCTCTCTCTGGATGCCCTTCTGTTCTCTCCGCTTTCTGGATGCCCTTCTTTTCTCTCCTCTCTCCGCATACCCTTCTGTCATCTCCTCTCTCAGGATGCATTTCTGTTCTCTCCTCTCTCTGCATTCCCTTTTTATCTTTTCCTCTCTCTGGATGCCCTTCTGTTCTCTCCTCTTTCTGGATGTCCTTCTTTTCTCTTCTCTCCCCCCACACCCTTCTGTCATCTCCTCTCTCAGGATGCATTTCTGTTCTCTCCTCTCTCTGCATTCCCTTTTTATCTTTTCCTCTCTCTGGATGCCCTTCTGTCATCTCCTGTATCTGGATGACCTTTTGTCTTCTCCTCTCTCCCTATGCCCTTCTGTTCTCTCCTCACTCCAAATGAACTTCTGTTCTCTCTCCTTTCTGGATTCCCTATTTTTCATTTCCTCTCTCTGGATGCCCTTCTGTCATCTCCTCTCTCTGGATGACCTTCTGTCTTCTCCTCTCTTGATGCCCATTTGTTCTCTTCTCATTCCAGATGACCTATTGTCTTCTCCTCTCTCTGGATGTCATTCAATTCTCTCCTGACATTGGATGCTCTTCTGTTCTCTTCTCTCACTGGATGCCATTCTGTCCTCTCCTCTCTCTGGATGCCCTTCGATTTTCTTTTTCTGGATGCATTTCTGTTCTCTCCTCTCTCTGGATGACATTCTGTCATTTACTCTCTCTTCTGATGCCCTTCTCTTCTCGACCCTCTCCAAATGCCTTTCTGTTCTCTCCTCTTTCTGGATTTGCTTCTGTCTACTCTTTTAATGTATGCCCTTCTGTTCTCTCCTTTTTCTGGATGCCCTCTGTTCTCTAATCAATCTAGATGCCATTCTGTCTTCTCCTCTTTCTGTATGGACTTCTATACTATTTTATGTGGATGCCCTTTTTGCTCTCGTCTCTTTGGATGCCCTTCTGTCTTCTCATATCTTCCGATGCCCTTCTTTCTTCTCCTCTTTCTGGATGCCCTAATGTCTTCTCCTCTCTCTCGATGCCCTTCTGCTCTCTCCTCTCTCTGGATGCCCTTCTGTTCTCTCCTCTCTCGGGATTCCATTCTGTCTTCTTCTCTCTCTTGATGTCATCTGTTCTCTCGTCTCTCCGAATGCCCTTAGGTTTTCACATCTCCCTGGATGCCCTTCTGGTCTCTCCAGTCTCTAGATGCCCTTCTGTTTTCTCCTCTCTATGGATTCCCTTCTGTTCTCTCCTCTCTCGGGATTCCATTCTGTCTTCTTCTCTCTCTTGATGTCATCTGTTCTCTCGTCTCTCCGAATGCCCTTAGGTTTTCACCTCTCCCTGGATGCCCTTCTATTCTCACCTCTATCTAGATGCCCTTCTGTCTTCTCCTCTCTGTATGGCCTTCTGTACTATTTTATGTGGATGCCCTTCTGTCTTCTCCTCTCTGTATGGCCTTCTGTACTATTTTATGTGGATGCCCTTCTTTGCTCTCCTCTCTCTGGATGCCCTTCTGTCTTCTCCTTTCTCCCGATGCCCTTCTGTTCTCTCCTCTCTCTGGATTCTCTTCTGTCTTCTACTCATTGTGGATTACCTTCTGTTCTCTCTGGATGCCCTTCTGTTCTCTCCTCTTTCTGGATGCCTTCTCTTCTCTCCTCTGTCTGCATACCCTTCTGTTGTCTCCTCTCTCAGGATGCACTTCTGTTCTCTCCTCTCTCTGCATTCGCTTTTTATCTTTTCCTCTCTCTGGATGCCCTTCTGTCATCTCCTCTCTCTGGATGACCTTTTGTCTCTCTGCTGTTCTCTATTCACTCTGAATGCCCTTCTGTTCTCTCTTCTCTCTGGATTCGCTTCTGTCTTCTACTCTCTCCCGATGCCCTTCTGTTCTCTCCTAACTCCGAATGCCCTTCAGTTCTCTTCTCTCTTTGGATTCGCTTCTGTCTTCTTCTTCTGTGGATGCCCTTCTGTTCTCTACACTTTCTGGATACCCTTCTGTTCTCTCCTCTATCTAAATCCCCTTCTGTCTTCTCTTCTTTCTGTATGGCCTTCTGTACTATTGTATGTGTATGCCATTCTTTGCTCTCCTCTCTCCAGATGCCTTTCTGGTTTCTCCTATCTCAGGATGCCCTAACGTCTTCTCCTCTCTCTGGATGCCTTTCTACTCTCTCCTCTCTCTGGATGCCCTTCTGAACTCTCTTCTCTCTGGATTCCATTCTTTCTTCTCCTCTCTCTTGATGACCTTCTCTTTTCTCCTTATTCTGGATGCGTTTCTGTTCTCTCCTTTCTCCGGATGCCCTTCTCTCTTTTCTCTCTATATATACTCTTCTGGTCTCTCCTCTCTCTGGATGCCCTTTTTTCTCTCCTCTCTCTGAATTCCCTGCTGTCTTCTCCTCTCTCTGGATGCTGTTCTATCCTCTCCTCTCTCTGGATACCCTTCTGTCTTCTCCTCTCTCTGGATGAACTTGTGTTCTCTCCTCTTTCTAGATTCCTATTTTTCTTT
>NW_023045292.1:0-19465 GCF_011762505.2 Arvicanthis niloticus | reverse complement strand
GAGGAGAAGACAGCAGGGAATTCAGAGAGAGGAGAGAAAAAAGGGCATCCAGAGAGAGGAGAGACCAGAAGGGTATATATATAGAGAGAAGAGAGAAGGGCATCCGGAGAAAGGAGAGAACAGAAAGGCATCCAGAATAAGGAGAAAAGAGAAGGTCATCAAGAGAGAGGAGAAGACAGAATGGAATCCAGAGAGAAGAGAGTTCAGAAGGGCATCCAGAGAGAGGAGAGAGTAGAAGGGCATCCAGAGAGAGGAGAAGACGTTAGGGCATCCTGAGATAGGAGAAACCAGAAAGGCATCTGGAGAGAGGAGAGCAAAGAATGGCATACACATACAATAGTACAGAAGGCCATACAGAAAGAAGAGAAGACAGAAGGGGATTTAGATAGAGGAGAGAACAGAAGGGTATCCAGAAAGTGTAGAGAACAGAAGGGCATCCACAGAAGAAGAAGACAGAAGCGAATCCAAAGAGAGAAGAGAACTGAAGGGCATTCGGAGTTAGGAGAGAACAGAAGGGCATCGGGAGAGAGTAGAAGACAGAAGCGAATCCAGAGAGAAGAGAGAACAGAAGGGCATTCGGAGTGAATAGAGAACAGCAGAGAGACAAAAGGTCATCCAGAGAGAGGAGATGACAGAAGGGCATCCAGAGAGAGGAAAAGATAAAAAGCGAATGCAGAGAGAGGAGAGAACAGAAGTGCATCCTGAGAGAGGAGACGACAGAAGGGTATGCAGACAGAGGAGAGAAGAGAAGGCATCCAGAAAGAGGAGAGAACAGAAGGGCATCCAGAGAGAACAGAAGGTAATCCAGAATGAGGAGAAGACAGAAGGGAATCCAGAGAGAGGAGAGAACAGAAGGGCATCGGGAGAAAGGAGAAGACAGAAGGGCATCCAGAGAGAGGAGAGCAAAGAAGGGCATCCACATAAAATAGTACAGAAGGCCATACAGAGAGGAGAAGACAGAAGGGCATCCACATAAAATAGTACAGAAGGCCATACAGAGAGGAGAAGACAGAAGGGCATCTAGATAGAGGTGAGAATAGAAGGGCATCCCGAGAGAGGAGAGAACAGAAGGGAATCCATAGAGAGGAGAAAACAGAAGGGCATCTAGAGAGTGGAGAGACCAGAAGGGCATCCAGGGAGAGGTGAAAACCTAAGGGCATCCGGAGAGACAAGAGAACAGATGACATCAAGAGAGAGAAGAAGACAGAATGGAATCCTGAGAGGAGAGAACAGAAGGGCATCCAGAGAGAGGAGAGAGCAGAAGGGCATCGAGAGAGAGGAGAAGACATTAGGGCATCCAGAAAGAGGAGAAGAAAGAAGGGCATCGGAAGATATGAGAAACAGAAGGGCATCCAAAGAGACGAGAGCAAAAAGGGCATCCACATAAAATAGTATAGAAGTCCATACAGAAAGAGGAGAAGACAGAATGGCATCTAGATTGATTAGAGAACAGAGGGCATCCAGAAAAAGGAGAGAACAGAAGGGCATACATTAAAAGAGTAGACAGAAGCAAATCCAGAAAGAGGAGAGAACAGAAAGGCATTTGGAGAGGGTCGAGAAGAGAAGGGCATCGGAAGAGAGAGTAAATGACAGAATGTCATCCAGAGAGAGGAGAGAACAGAAATGCATCCAGAAAGAGAAAATCGAAGGGCATCCAGAGAGAGGAGAGGACAGAATGGCATCCAGTGAGAGAAGAGAACAGAAGAGCATCCAATGTCAGGGGAGAATTGAATGACATCCAGAGAGAGGAGAAGACAATAGGTCATCCGGAGTGAGGAGCGAACAGATGGGCATCGAGAGAGGAGAAGACAGAAGGTCATCCAGAGAGAGGAGATGACAGAAGGGCATCCAGAGAGAGGAAAATGAAAAATAGGGAATCCCGAAAGAGGAGAGAACAGAAGGTCATTCGAAGTGAGGAGAGAACAGAAGGGTATCAGGAGAGAGGAGAAGACAAAGGTCATCTATAGAGAGGAGATGACAGAAGGGCATCCAGCGAGAGTAAAAGATAAAAAGGGAATGCAGAGAGAGGAGAAAACCGAAGTGCATCCTGAGAGAGGAGACAACAGAAGGGTATGCAGAGAGAGAAAAGAACAGAAGGGCATCCAGAAATAGGAGAGAACAGAAGGGCATCCAGAGAGAGGAGAAGTCAGAAGGGGAATCCAGAGAGAGGAGAGGACAGAAGGACATACCGAGAGAAGAGAAAACAGAAGGGCATCCAGAGAGAGGAGAAGACAGAAGGGAATCCATAGAGAGGAGAGAACAGAAGGGCATCTAGAGAGAGGAGAGACCAGATGGGCATCCAGGGAGAGGAGAAGACAGAAGGGCATCCGAAGAGAAAAGAGAACAGAAGGTCATCCAGAAAGAGAAGAGAACAGAAGGGCATCAAGTGAGAGGAGAAGACAGAAGGGAATCCAGAGAGAGGAGAGAACAGAAGGACATCCAGTGAGAGGAGAGTGTAGAAGGGCATCAAGAGAGAGGAGAAGACAGTAGGGCATCCGTAGCGAGGAGAGAACAGAAGGGCATCCAGAGAGAGGAGAGAGCAGAAGGGCATCCAGAGAGAGGACAAAACCGAAGGACATTTGGAGAGAGGAGAGAACAGTAGGGCATCCAGAAAGAGGGGATAACAGAAAGGCATCCAGAGAGAGGAGAGAGCAGAAGGGCATCCAGAGAGAGCAGAAGACAGTAGGGCATCAAGAAGGAGGAGAAGAGGGATGGGCATCGGAAGATAGGAGAAGACAGAAGGGCATCCAAAGAGACGAGAGCAAAAAGGGCATCCCCATAAAAGAGTATAGAAGTCCATACAGAGAGAGGAGAAGGCAGAATGGCATCTAGATTGATTAGAGAACAGAAGGGCATCCAGAAAGAGGAGAGAACAGAAGGGCATCCATTAAAGGAGAAGACAGAAGCGAATCCAAAGAGAGGAGAGAAAAAAAGGGCATCGGAAGAGAAAGTAAATGACAGAATGTCATCCAGAGAGAGGAGAGAAGAGAATTGCATCCAGAAAGAGGAGAAGACAGAAGGGCATCCATAGAGAGGAGAGCACAGAATGGCATCCAGTGAGAGAAGAGAACAGAATGACATCCAATGTTAGGGGAGAATAGAAGGACATCCAGAGAGAGGAGAAGACAGTAGGATATCCGGAGAGAGGAGAGAACAGATGGGCATCAGGAGAGAGGAGAAGACAGAAGGTCATCCAGAGACAGGAGATGACAGAAGGGCATCCAGAGAGAGGAAAAGAAAAATAGGGAATCCAGAAAGAGAGGAGAACAGAAGGTCATTCAGAGTGAGGAGAGAACAGAAGGGCATTGAGAGAGAGGAGAAGACAAAAGTTCATCCAGAGAGAGGAGATGACAGAAGGGCATCCAGAGAGAGGAAAAGAAAAATAGGGAATGCAGAGAGAGGAGAGAACAAGAATGCATCCTGAGAGAGGAGATGACTGAAGGGCATCTGGAGAGAGGAGAGACCAGAAGGGCATCCAGGGAGAGGAGAAGACCGAAGGGAATCCATAGAGAGGAGAGAACAGAAGGGCATCTGGAGAGAGGAGAGACCAGAAGGGCATCCAGGGAGAGGAGAAGACTGAAGGGCATCCTGAAGAGAAGAGAGATCAGAAGGGCATCCAGAAAGAGGAGAGAACAGAAGGGCATCCAGAGAGAGGAGAAGACAGTAGGGCATCCAGAAACAGGAGAAGACGGATGGGCATCTGAAGATAGGAGAAGACAGAAAGGCATCCAGAGAGATGAGAGCAAAAAGGGCATCCACATAAAATAGTATAGAAGTCCATACAGAGAGAGGAGAAGACAGAATGGCATCTAGATTGATTAGAGAACAGAAGGGCCTCCAGAGAGACCAGAGCAAAAAGGGCATCCACATAAAATAGTAAAGAAGGCCACACAGAGAGAGGAGAAGACTGAATGGCATCTAGATTGATTAGTGATCAGAAGGGCATCCAGAAAGAGGAGAGAACAGAAGGGCATTCATTAAAGGAGAAGACAGAAGTGAATCCAGAGATAGGAGAGGACAGAAGGGCATTCGAAGAGTGGAGAGAACAGAAGGGCATCAGAAGAGAGAGTAAATGACAGAATGTCATCCAGAGAGTGGAGAGAACAGAAATGCATCCAGAAAGGGAAGACAGAAGGGTATCCAGAGAGAGGAGAGGACAGAATGGCATCCAGTGAGAGGAAAGAACAGAAGGGCATCCAATGTTAGGGGAGAATAGAAGGACATACAGAGAGAGGAGAAGACAGTAGGGAATCTGGAGAGAGGAGAGAACAGAAGGGCATCGGAAGAGAAGAGAAGAGAAGACAGAAGGGCATCGGGAGAGAGGAGAAGACAGAAGGGCATCCAGATAAAGGAGATGACAGAAGGGCATCCAGAGAGAGGAAAAGGAAAATAGGGAATCCAGAAAGAGGAGAGAACAGAAGGGCATTCATAGTGAGGAAAGAACAGAAGGGCATAGGGAGAGAGGAGAAGACAAAAGGTCATCCAGAGAGAGGAGATGACATAAGGGCATCCAGAGAGATGAAAAGATAAAAAGGGAATGCAGAGAGAGAGGAGAGAACAGAAATGCATCCTGAGAGAGGAGATGACAGAAGGGTATGCGGAGAGAGGAGAGAAAAGAAGGGCATCCAGAAAGAAGAGAGAACAGAAGGGCATCCAGAGATAGGAGAAGACAGAAGGGAATCCAGAGAGAGGAGAGAACAGAAGGGCATCCAGTGAGAGGAGAGTGTAGAAAGGCATCAAGAGAGAGGAGAAGACAGTAGGGCATGCGTAGAGAGGAGAGAACAGAAGGGAATCCAGAGAGAGGAGAGAGCAGAAGGGCATCCAGAGAGACTAGAAAACCGAAGGGCATTAGGAGTGAGGAGAGAACAGTAGGGCATCCAGAGAGAGGAGAGAGCAGAAGGGCATCCAGACAGAGGAGCAAACAGTAGGGCATCCAGAAAGAGGAGAAAACGGATGGGCATAGGGAAATAGGAGAAGACAGAAGGTCATCTAGAGAGACGAGAGCAAAAAGGGCATCCACATAAAATAATATAGAAATCTAAACAGAGAGAGGAGAAGACAGAATGGCATCTAGATTGATTAGAGAACAGAAGGGCATCCAGAAGGAGCAGAGAACAAAAGGGCATCCATTAAAGGAGAAGACAGAAGCGAATCCAGAGAGAGGAGAGGACAGAAGGGCATTTAGAGAGAGGAGAGAACAGAAGGGCATCGGAAGAGAGAGTAAATGACAGAATGTCACCCAGAGAGAGGAGAGAACAGAAATGCATCCAGAAAGAGGAGAAGACAGAAGGGCATCCAGAGAGAGGAGAGGACAGAATGGCATCCAGTGAGAGGAGAGAACAGAAGGGCAACCAATGTTAGGGGAGAATAGAAGGACATCCAGAGAGAGGAGAAGACAGTAGGTCATCCGGAGAGAGGAGATGAAAGAAGGGCATACAGAGAGAGGAGAAGACAAAAGGTCATCCAGAGAGAGGAGAGACTAGAAGGGCATCCAGGGAGAGAAAAAGAAAAATAGGGAATCCAGAAAGAAAAGAGAACAGAAGTGCATACAGAGAGAGGAGAAGACAGAAGGGCATCCAGAGAAAGGAGAGGATAGAACGGCATCCAAAGAGAGGAGAAGACAGAAGGGAATACAGAGAGAGGAGAGAACAGAAGAGCATCCAGAGAAAGGAGAGACCAGAAGGCCATACAGAGATAAGAGAAGACAGAAGGGCATCCAGAGAGAGGAGAGAACAGAAGGGCATCCAGAGAGAGGAGCAGACAGAAGGGTATCCAGAGAGGAGAATAAAAAGGGCATCCAGAGAGAGTAGAGCTTAGAAGGGCATTGAAAGAGCAAGGAGAAGACAGAAGGGCATCGTAGAGAGGAGAGAACAGAAGGGCATCCAGAAAGAGGAGAGAACTGAAGGCCATCAATAGAGAGGAGAGAGTAGAAGGGCATCCAGAGAGAGGAGAGACCAGAAGGGCATCCAGGGAGAGGAGAAGACAGAAAGACATCCGGAGAGAAGAGAGAACAGAAGGCATCCAGAAAGAGGAGAGAACAGAAGGGCATCAGAGAGAAAGAAGACAGAAGGGAATCCAAAGAGAGGAGGAGAACAGAAGGGCAACCAGAGAGAGTAGAGAGTGAAGGGCATCCAGATAGAGGAGAAGACAGTAGGGCATCCAGAGAGAGGGGAAAAAGAAAGGGCATTCAGAGATAGGAGAGAACAGAAGAGCATCCAGAGAGAAGAGAAGACAGTAGGGCATTCAGAAAAAGAAGAAAACAGAAGGGCATCGGGAGATAGGAGAAGTCAGAAGGGCATCAAGTGAAACGAGAGCAAAAATGGCATCCACATAAAATAGTACAGAAGGCCATAGAGAGAGAGGAGAAGACAGAAGAGCATGTAGATTGATTAGAGAACAGAAGGGCATCCAAAATGAGGAGAGAACAGAAGAGCATCCAGAGAAGAAGAAGACAGAAGCAAAACCAGAGAGAGGAGATAACAGAAGGGCATTTGGAGAGAGGAAAGAACAGAAGGGCATCGGAAGAGATAGGAAAAGACAGAAGGTAATCCAGAGAGAGGAGAGAACAGAAATGCATCCAGAGAGAAGAGAGGACAGAAAGGCATCCAGAGAGAGGAGAGGACAGAATGGCATTCAGTGAGAGGAGAGAACAGAAGGGCATCCAATGTTAGTGGAGAACAGAAGGAAATCCAGAGTGAGGATAGAACAGAAAAGCATCCTGAGAGAGGGGAAGACAGAAGGGCATACAAATTGAGGAGAGTACAGAAGTCCATCTGTAGAGTGAAAAATTATAAAGGCCATTTATTGAAATATGTGTAGATTTTTCGCCTTACAGAGCCCGGAACTTAAAATAAGATGTCAGGCCTTCACATTCCAGGTGAAGGACACTTGCTGGATTACATCCCTCAAGCCTTGCCCAAGACAGGAAGACACATTCCTGACCACAGATAAAAGATGCTGCCAACTAGGTGGGGCTATAGCAGGAAGAAGCATAAGATAGATAATCTGAAATAGTTGTTAAATGGCAGGATAGGACACAATAGCATGGTAAATCCACATTTTTGAGAAGAATGAGTGTGCCAGAGTGATTTCACATGACTCTAGATCATTTGGGTTAGATTCCTCTGAAATGTCCACTGTTATTGGTTACCCATCCCTTGGTCTTCACAGTGCTATGTTAAAATTTGTAAAACAACCAATCATGTTGAACCACGTGAAATGCAACCATTCATGTGTACCCATGCAAAATGTAAGCATTCATGTGTAATGCGCAAAAATGCAAACCATTCATGTGTAAGCGTGCGAAAATGCAACCATTCATGTGTAAGTACGCGAAAATGCAACCATTCAAGTGTAAGTGAGCAAAAAACGCCTTCCTTTCCACACCCCATGCTATAAAAGACCCTTTCACCACTTGGGGTCAAAACCTTGCTCCTTGAGCTAAAGAGCTTTTCGTTTTGACCACCAGATTACTTCTCTAATAAAGCCCTGCTGATTGCATCCAGGTAAGGTTTCTTGTGATCTTTGGGTGGTGGAGATTTTCGGAGGCTTGAGGAAGGGTCTCCCGAGTATGGAGGTCTTCATATCCAGAAAGAGGAGAGAACAGAAGGGCATCAATAGAGAAAAGAAGACAGAAGGGAATCCAAAGAGAGGAGAGAACAGAAGGGCAACCAGAGAGAGTAGAGAGTAGAAGGGCATCCAGATAGAGGAGAAGACAGTAGGGCATCCAGAGTGAGGAGAAAACAGAAGGGCATTCAGAGATAGGAGAGAGCAGAAGAGCATCCAGAGAGAAGAGAAGACAGTAGGGCATTCAGAAAAAGGAGAAGACAGAAGGGCATCGGGAGATAGGAGAAGTCAGAAGGGCATCAAGCGAAACGAGAGCAAAAATGGCATCCACATAAAATAGTACAGAAGGCCATAGAGAGAGAGGAGAAGACAGAAGGGCATGTAGATTGATTAGAGAACAGAAGGGCATCCAAAATGAGGAGAGAACAGAAGAGCATCCAGAGAAGAAGAAGACAGAAGCGAATCCAGAGAGAGGAGATAACAGAAGGGCATTTGGAGAGAGGAAAGAACAGAAGGGCATCGGAAGAGATAGGAAAAGACAGAAGGTAATTCAGAGATAGGAGAGAACAGAAATGCATCCAGAGAGAAGAGAGGACAGAAAGGCATCCAGAGAGAGGAGAGGACAGAATAGCATTCAGTGAGAGGAGAGAACAGAAGGGCATCCAATGTTAGGGGAGAACAGAAGGAAATCCAGAGTGAGGATAGAACAGAAAAGCATCCCGAGAGAGGGGAAGACAGAAGGGCATACAAATTGAGGAGAGTACAGAAGTCCATCTGTAGAGTGAAAAATTATAAAGGCCATTTATTGAAATATGTGTAGATTTTTCGCCTTACAGAACCCGGAACTTAAAATAAGATTTCAGGCCTTCACATTCCAGGTGAAGGACACTTGCTGGATTACATCCCTCAAGCCTTGCCCAAGACAGGAAGACACATTCCTGACCACAGATAAAAGATGCTGCCAACTAGGTGGGGCTATAGCAGGAAGAAGCAAAGATAGATAATCTGAAATAGTTGTTAAATGGCAGGATAGGACACAATAGCATGGTAAATCCACATTTTTGAGAAGAATGAGTGTGCAGAGTGATTTCACATGACTCTAGATCATTTGGGTTAGATTCCTCTGAAATGTTCCACTGTTATTGGTTACCCATCCCTTGGTCTTCCCAGTGCTATGTTAAAAATTTGTAAAACAACCAATCATGTTGAACCACGTGAAAATGCAACCATTCATGTGTAACCATGCAAAAATGTAACCATTCATGTGTAAATGCGCAAAAATGCAACCATTCATGTGTAAGCATGCGAAAATGCAACCATTCATGTGTAAGTACGCGAAAATGCAACCATTCAAGTGTAAGTGAGCAAAAATGCCTTCCTTTCCACACCCCATGCTATAAAAGACCCTTTAACCCACCACTTGGGGTCAAAACCATGCTCTTTGAGCTAAAGAGCTATTCGTTTTGACCACCAGATTACTTCTCTAATAAAGCCTCTGCTGATTGCATCCAGGTAAGGTTTCTTGTGATCTTTGGGTGGTGGAGATTTTCGGAGGCTTGAGAAAGGGTCTCCCGAGTATGGAGGTCTTCATATCCAGAGAGAGGAGAGACCAGAAGGGCATCTAGAGAGAGGAGAAGAAAGTAGAGCATCCAGAGAGAGGAGAGACCAGAAGGGCATCCAGAGAGAGGAGAAGACAGAAGGGCATCCGGAGAAAGGAGAGAGCAGAAGGGCATCCAGAGAGAGGAGAAGACAGAAGGGAATCCAAAGAAAGGAGAGAACAGAAGGGAATTCGGAGAGAGGAGAAGACAGAAGGGACTGCAGAGAAGAGAGGACAGAAGGGCTTCCAGAGAGATGAGAGAACAGAAGAGAATCCAGAAATAGGAGAGAAAAGAAGGGCATCCAGAGGAGGAGAAGACAAAAGTGAATCCAGAGAGAGGAGAAAACAGAAGGGCATTCGGGGAGAGTGGAGAACAGATGGGAATTGGGAGAGAGGAGAAAACAGAAGGTCATCCAGAAAGAAGAGCTGACAGAAGGGCATCCAGAGAGAGGAAAAAAATATAGAATCCAGATAGAGGAGAGAACAGAAGTGCATCCAGAGAGAGGAGAATACAGAAGGGCAAAAAGAGAGAGGAGAGGATAGAACGGCATCCATAGAGAAAAGACAGAAGGGAATCCATAGAGAGGAGAGAACAGAAGGGCATCCAGAGAGAGTAGAGAACAGAAGGGCATCCAGAGAGAGGAGAGACCAGAAGAGCATCCAGAGAAATGAGAAGACAGAAGGGAATCCGTAGAGAGGAGAGAAGAGAAGAGCTTCCAGAAAGAGGAGAGAACAGAAGGTCATCAAGAGAGAGGAGAAGACAGAAGGGAATCCAGAGGGAGGAGAGAACAGAAGGGCATCCAGAGAGAGGAGAGAACAGAAGGTCATCAAGAGAGAGGAGAAGAGAGAAGGGCATTCAGAGAGAGGAGAGCAAAGAAGGGCATCCACATAAAATAGTACAGAAGGCCATACAGAGAGAGGAGAAGACCGAAGGGCATCTAGAAGAGGAGAAAATAGAAGGGCATCCAGAAGAGGAGAGAAGAGAAGGGCATCCAGAGAAGGAGAAGACAGAAGCAAATCCAGAGAGAGGAGAGAACAAAAGGGCATTCAGAGAGAGGAGAGAACAGAAGGGCATCGGGAGAGAGGTAAAGAAAGAAGGTCATCCAGTGGGAGGAGAGCAGTGATGGGCATCCACATAAAATAGTCCAGAAGGCCATACTGAGAGAGAAGAATACAGAGGTGCATCCAAAGAGAGGAGAAGACAGAAGGGCATCCAGATAGAGAAGAAGAAAGAAGGCATTCAGATGGAGAAGAAGACTGAAGGGCATCCAGAGAGAGGAGAAGAGAGAAGGCATTCAGATGGAGAAGAAGACTGAAGGGCATCCTGAGAGAGGAGAGTACAGAAGGCATTCAGGAAGAGAAGAGAACAGAAGGGCATCCAGAGAGAAGAGAGGACAGAAGGGCATCTAAAGAGAACAGAGAACAGAAGGGCATCCAGAAAGATGAGAAGACAGAAGGGCATCGGGAGGTTGGAGAATGCAGAAGGGCGTCCAGTGAGAGGATAGGATAGAATGGCATCCAGAGAGGGGTGAAGACAGAATGGAATCCAGAGAGAGGAGAGAACAGAATTGCATCCAGAGAGAGGAGAGACCAGAAGGGCATCAAGAGAGAGGAGAAGACAGAAGGGCATCCAGAGAGAAGAGAAGAGAAGAGCATCCAGAAAGAGGAGAGAACAGAAGGTCATCACGAGAGAGGAGAAGACAGAAGGGAAGCCAGAGAGAGGAGAGAATAGAAGGGCTTCCAGAGAGAGGAGAGAGTAGAAGGGTATCCAGAGAGAGAAGAAGAGAGTAGAGCATCCGGAGAGAGGAGAGAACAGAATGGCATCCAGAGAGAGGTGAGAGCAGAAGGGCATCCAGAGTGAGAAGACAGAAGGAAATCCAGAGAGATGGAGAGAGCAGAATGGCTTAGGGAGATAGGAGAAGACAGAAAGGCATCCAGAGAGAGGAGAGCAAAGAAGGGCAACCACATAAAATAGTACAGAAGGCCATACAGAGACAGGAGAAGACAGAAGGGAATCCAAAGAGAGGAGAGAACAGATGGGCATTCGGAGAGAGGAGAAGACAGTAGGGCCTTCAGAAAGTAGAGGACAGAAGGGCATGCATAAAGAGAAGAGAACAGAAGGGCATCCAGGGAGAGGACAGAACAGAAGGACATCCAGAGAAAAGAGGACAAAAGGTCATCCAGAGAGAGGAGAGAACAGAAGGGCATCCAGAGAGAGGAGAGAACAGAAGGTCCTCAAGAGAGAGAAGAAGACAGAAGAGCATCCAGAGAGAGTAGAGCAAAGAATGGCATCCACATAAAATAGTACAGAAGGCCATACAGAGAGAGGAGAAGACAGAAAGGCATCTAGATAGAGGAGAGAACAGTACGGGCATCCAGAAAGAGGAGAGAACAGAAGGGCATCCAGAGAAGGAGAAGACAGAAGCGAATCCAGAGAGAGGAGTGAACAGAAGGCATTCGGAGAGAGGAGAGAACAGAAGGGCATCGGGAGAGAGGAGAAGACAAAAGGTGATCCAGAGGGAGGAGAGCAAAGAAGGGCATCCACATAAATTAGTAATGAACGCCTTACAGAGAGAGGAGAAGACAGAAGGGTATCCAGAGAGAGGAAAAGAAATTAGGGAATCCAGAAAGAGGAAAGAACAAATGGGCATTCATAAAGAGAAGAGAACAGAAGGGCATTAAGAGAGAGGAGAGGATAGAGTGGCATCCAAAGAGAGGAAAAGATAGAAGGGAATACAGAGGAGAGAGAACAGAAAGGCATCCAGAGAGAGGAGAGAACAGAAGTGCATCGAGAGAGAGGAGAAGACAGAAAGGCATCCAGAAAGAGCAGAAGAGAGAAGGCATCCAGATGGATAAGAGTACCGACGGGCATCTTGAGAGAGGAGAGGACAGAAGGCATTCATGGAGAGAAGAGAACAGAAGGGCATCCAGAGACAAGAGAGGACAGAAGGGCATCTAGAGAGAGCAGAGAACAGAAGGGCATCCAGAAAGTGGAGAAGACAGAAGGGCATCAGGAGATAGGAGAAGACAGAAAGGCATCCAGAGAGAGGAGAGGAAAGAAGAGCATCCACATAAAATAGTACAGAAGGCCATACAAAGAGAGGAGATGACAGAAGGGCATCTAGATTGAGGAGAAAACAGAAGGGCATCCAGAAGAAGAGAGAAGAGAAGGGCATCCAGAGAAGGAGAAGACAGAAGCCAATCCAGAGAGAGGAGAGAACAAAAGGGCATTTGGAGAGAGGAGAGAACAGAAGGGCATCGGGAGAGAGGAAAAGAAAGAAGGTCATCCAGTGGGAGAAGAGCAAAGATAGTCATCCACATAAAATAGTACTGAAGGCCATACAGAGAAAGGAGAGATCAGAAGGGCATCCAGAGAGAGAGGAGAGACCAGAAGAGCATCCATAGAGAAGGAGAAGACGGAAGGGCATCCGGAGAGAGGAGAGAACAGAAGACCATTCAGAAAGAGGAGAGAACCTAAGGTCTTCAAGAGAGAGGCGAAGACAGAAAGGAATCCAGAGAGAGGAGAGAACAGAAGGGCACCCAGAGAGAGGAGAGAACAGAAGGTTATCAAGAGTGAGGAGAAGACAGAAGGGAATCTAAGAGATAGGAGAGAACAGAAGGGCATCGGGAGATAGGAGAAGACAGAAGGTAATCCAGAGAGAGGAGAGCAAAAAAGGGCATCCACATAAAATAGTACAGAAGGCCATACATTAGAGAGGAGAAGACAGGAAGGCTTCTAGATAGAGGAGAGAACAGTAGGGCATCCAGAAAGAGGAGAGAAAAGAAGGGCATCCAGAGAATGAGAAGACAGAAGCGAATCCACAGAAAGAAGTGAACAGAAGGTCATTCAGAGAGAGGAGAGAACAGAAGGGCATTGGGAGAGAGAAGAAGACAGAAGGTCATCCAGAGGGAGGAGAGCAGAGAAGGGCATCCACATAAAATAGTACAGAAGGCATACAGGGAGTGTAGAGGACAGAAGGAAATCCAAAGAGAGGAGAGAACAGAAGGGCATAAGGAGGGAGGAGAAGACAGAAGGGCCTCCAGAGAGAGGAGGACAGAAGGGCATCCATAAAGAGAAGAGAACAGAAGGGCATCCAGGGAGAGGACAGGACAGAAGGGCATCCAGAGAAAAGAGGACAAAAGGGCATCCAGAGAGAGGAGAGAACAGAAGGATATCCAGAGACTGAGAATACAGAAGCGAACCCAGAGTGAGTATAGAACAGAAGGGCATTTGGAGAGAGGAGTTAACACATGGGCATCGGTAGAGAGGAGAAGACAGAATGGCATCCGGACAGAGGAGAGAACAGAAGAGCATCCAGAAAGAGGAGAGAACAGAAGGTCATCAAGAGAGAGGAGAAGAAAGAAGGGAAGCCAGAGTGAGGAGAGAACAGAAGGGCATCCAGAGAGAGGAGAGAACAGAAGGTCATCCAGTGAGAGGAGAAGACAGAAGAGATTCCAGAGACAGGAGAGTACAGAAGGGCATCCGGAGATAGGAGAAGACAGAAGGGCATCCAGAGAGAGGAGAGTAAAGAAGGGCATCCACATAAAATTTTACAGAAGGACATCCATAGAGAGGAGAATACAAAAGGGCATCTAGATAGTGGAAAGAACAGAAGGGCATCCGGAGAGAGGAGAGAACAGAAAGGCATCCAGAAAGAGGAGAGAGCACAAGGGTGTCCAGAGAGAGGAGAAGACAGAAAGGCATCCAGAAAGAGGAGAAGAGAGAATTCATCCAGATGGATAAGAGGACCAACAGGGATGTTGAGAGAGGAGAGGACAGAAGGCATTCAGGGAGAGAAGAGAACAGAAGGGCATCCAGAGAGAAGAGAGGAAAGAAGGGCATCTAGAGTGAGCAGACAATAGAAGGGCATCCAGAAAGAGGATAAGACAGAAGGGCATCAGGAGATAGGAGAAGACAGAAAGGCATCCAGAGAGAGGAGAGGAAAGAAGGGCATCCAGATAAAATAGTAGAGAAGGGCCATACAGATAGAGGAGAAAACAGAAGGTCATCTAGATAGAGGAGAGAACAGAAGGGCATCCAGAAATGGAGAAGACAGAAGCGAATCCAGAGAGATGAGAGAACAGAAGGGCATTTGGAGAGAGGAGAGGATAGAATGGCATCCAGAGAGAGGAGAAGACAGAAGGGAATCCAGAGAGAGGAGAGAACAGAAGGGCATCCACAGAGAGGAGAAGACAGAAGGGCATCTGGAGAGAGGAGAGAACAGAAGAGCATCCAGAAAGAGAAGAAAAGAGAAGGTCATCAAGACAGAGGAGAAGACAGATCGGAAGCCAGAGAGAGGAGAGCAAGAAGGGCATCCAGAGAGAGGAGAGAGTAGAAGGGTATACAGAGAGGGGAGAAGACAAAAGAAAATCCAGAGAGAGGAGAGAACAGAATGGCATAGGGAGATAGGAGAAGACAGAATGGCATCCAGAGAGAGGAGAGCAAAGAAGGGCAACCACACAAAATAGTACAGAAGGCCATACAGAGACAGGAGAGGACAGAAGGAAATCCAAATGAGAGGAGAGAACAGAAGGGCATATGGAGAGAGGAGAAGACAGAAGGGCCTCCAGAGAGGAGAGGACAGAAGGGCATCAATAAGAGAAGAGAACAGAAGGGCATCCAGGGAGAGGATAGAACAGAAGGGAATCCAGAGAGAAGAGGACAGAAGAGCATCCAGAGAAAGGAGAGAACAGAAGGGCATCCAGAGAAGGAGAAGACAGAAGCGAATCCAAGATAGGAGAGAACAAAGGGCATTTGGAGAGAGAAGAGAACAGATGGGCATCGGGAGAGAGGAAAAGACAGAAGGTTATTCAGAGAGAGGAGATGATAGAAGGGCATCCATAGAGAAGAAAAGATAAATAAGGAATCCAGAAAGAGGAGAGGACAGAAGTGCATCCAAAGAAAGGAGAAGACAGAAAGGCATCCAGAGAGAGGAGAGGATAGAATGGCATCCAGAGAGAGGAAAAGACAGAAGGGAATCCAGGGAGAGGAGAGAAGAGAAGGGCATCCAGAGAGAGGATAGACCACAAGGGCATCCGGAGAGAGGAGAGAACAGAAGAGCATCCGGAAAAAGGAGAGACCAGAAAGTCACAAAGAAAGAGAAGACATTAGGCAATCCAGAGAGATGAGAGAACAGAACGGCATCCAGACAGAGGAGAGAACAGGTCATCCAGATAGAGGAGAAGACAGAAGGGAATCCAGAGAGAGGAGAGAACAGAAGGGCATCGGGAGAAAGCAGAAGAAAGAACGGCATCCAGAGAGAGAGGAGAGCAAAATGGGCATCCACAAAAAATAATACAGAATGCCATACAGAGAGAGGAGAAGACTTAAGGGCATCTCGATAGAGGAGAGTACAGAAAGGCATCTGGAGAGAGGAGAGATCAGAAGGGCATCCAGAGAGAGGAGAGAATAGAAGGGCATTGAGAGACAGTAGAAGACAGAAAGGCATAAAGAAAGATAAGGGAGAAGGCATCCAGATGGATAAGAGTACCAATGGGCAACCTGAGAGAGCAGAGGACAGAAAGCATTCATGGAGAGAAGAGAACAGAAGGGCATCCAGAGAGAAGAGAGGACAGAAGGGCATCTAGAAGGAGCAGAGAACAGAAGGGCATCCAGGAAGAGAACACAGAAGGGCATTGGGAGATAGGAAAAGACAGAAGGGCTTCCAGAGAGAGGAGACCAAAAAGGGGCATGCACATAAAATAGTACACAAGGCCATACAGAGAGAGGAGAAGACAGAAGGGCATCTAGATAGAGGAGAGAACAGTAGGTTATCCAGAAAGAGGAGAGAAGAGAAGGCATCCAGAGAAGGAGAAGACAGAAGGGAATCCATAGAGAGGAGAGAACAGAAGGGCATCGGGAGATAGGAGAAGACAGAAGGGCATCCAGAGAGAGGAGAGCAAAGAATGTCAACCACATAAAGTAGTACAGAAGGCCATACAGAGAGAGGAGATGACAGAAAGAAATCCAAAGAGAGGAAAGAACAGAAGGGCCTCCAGAGAGGAGAGGACAGAAGGGCATCCATAAAGAAAAGAGAATAGAAGAGAAGGGCATCCAGGGAGAGGAGAGAAAAGAAGGGCATCCAGATGAAATAGTACAGAAGGTCATCCAGAGAGAGGAGAAAACAGAAGGGCATCTAGCGAGAGGAGAAGACAAAAAGTGAATCTAGAGAGAGGAGAGAACAGATGGGCATCCATAGAGAGGATAAAACAAAATATCCTTCAGAGAGAGGAGAGAACAGAAGGACATCCGTAAAAATAAGAAGAGAGGACACATCCAGATGTAGAAAAAGCCCGATGGGCATCCTGAGAGAGGAAAGGACAGAAGGGAATTCAGGGAGAGAAGAGAACAGAAGGGCATTCAGAAAGAGGAGAGAACAGAAGGGCATCCAGAAATAAGAGAGAACAGAAGGGCATCCAAAGAGAGGAGAAGACAGAAGGAAATACAGAGAGAGGAGAATACAGAAGGGCATCCGGAGAGAGGAGAGAACAGAAAAGCATTCAAAGAGAGGAGAGAGCAGAAGGGCATCCAGAGAGAGGAGAGAGCTGAAGGGCATTCAGGGAGAGAGGAGAAGACAGAAGGGAATCCAGAGAGAGGAGAGCACAGAAGGGCATCCAGAGAGAAGAGAGAACAGAGATGCATCCAGACAGAAAAGAGTACAGAAATGCATATAGAGAGAGGAGAGAAAAGAAGGGCATCCAGCGAGAGGAGAAGACAAAAAGGGAATCCAGAGAGAGGAGAGAACAGAAGGGCATCCAGAGAGAAGATAAAACAAAAGGGCATCCAGAGAGAGGAGAGAACAGAATGGCATCCGTAAATATAAGAAGAGAGGAGGCATCCAGATGTAGAAAAGGACTGACAGGCATCCCGAGAGAGGAGAGGACAGAAGGGCATTCAGAGAGAGAAGAGAACAGAAGGGCATCCAGAGAGAGGAGAGGACAGAAGGGTATCTAGAAAGAGCAGAGAACTGAAGGGCATCCAGAAAGAGTAGAAGACAGAAGGGCATCAGGACATAGCAGAAGAAAGATGGGCATCCAGAGAGAGAAGGAGACAGAATTTCCTACAGAGAGAAGACAGAGCAGAAGGGCAAGCTGATAGAGGAGAGGAAAGAAGGGCATCCACATAAAATAGTACCGAAGGCCATACAGAGAGGAGGAGACAGAAGTGCATCTAGATAGAGGAGAGAACAGAAGGGCATCAAGAAAGAGGAGTGAACAGATGGGCATTCAGAGAAGGAGAAGACAGAGCGAATCCAGAGCGGGGGAGGATAAAACGGCATGCAGAGGTAGGAGAAGACAGAAGGGAATCCAGATAGAGGAGAAAACAGAAGGGCATCCAGATAGAGGAGAGAGCAGAAGGGCATCCAGAGATAGGAAAAGACAGAAGGTCATCCGGAGACAGGAAAAAACCGAAGTGCATCCAGAAAGAGAAGAAGACAGAACGGAAGCCTGTGCGATGAAAGAACAGAAGGGCATAGGGACAGAGGAGAACACAGAAGGGCATCCAGAGAGAAGAGAGGACAGAAGGGCATCCCGAGAGAGGAGAGAACAAAGGGCATCCAGAGAGAGGAGAAGACAGAAAAGCATTCAGAGAGAGGAGAGAACAAAGGGCATCCAGAGAGAGGAGAAGACAGAAAAGCATCCAGGGAGAGGAGAGAACAGAAGGGCATCCAGAGATAAGAGAAAGCAGAAAGGCATCCAGAGAGAGGAGAAGACAGAAGGGCATCCAGAGAGAGGAGCGAACAGAAAAGCATCCACAGAATGGAGAAGACAGTAGGGCATCTAGAGAGAGGAGAGAGCAGAAAAGCATCCAGAGAGAGGGGAGGACAGAAGGGAATCCAGAAAGAGGAGAGCACAGAAGTGCATATAGAGAGACGAGAGAACAGAAAGGCATCCCGACAGAAAATAGTACAGAAGGGCATCTAGAGAGAGGAGAGAAGAGAAGGGCATCCAGTGAGAGGAGAAGATAAAAAGGGAATCCAGAGAGAGGAGAGTATGGAAGGGAATCCAGAGAGAGATGAAAATTGAAGGGCATCCAGAGCGAGGAGAAGACAAATGGACATCCAGAGAGATGAGAGGATAGAAGAGACACCAGAGAGAGGAGAGATCAGAAGGGTATCCAGAGAGAGGGGAAGACAGAAGGGCATCCAGAGAGAGGAGAGGACAGAAGGGTATCCAGAGAGAGGAGAAGACATAAGGTCATCTGGAGAGAGGAGAGAACAGAAGGGCATCCAGAGAGAGGAGAAGTCAGAAGTTCATCCGGCGAGAGGAGAGAACAGAAGGGCATCAAGAGAAAGGGGAAGACAGAAGGGAAGCCAGAGAGATGAGAGAACAGAAGGTCATAGGGAAAGAGGAGAATACAGACGGGTATCCAGAGTGAGGAGAAAATTGTCGGGCATCCAGAGATTGGTGAAAATAGAAGGGCATAGGGAGAAAGGGGAAGACAGAAGGGCATACAGAGAGAGGAGAGAATAGAATGGCAACCAAAGAGAGGAGAGGACAGAAGGGCATCCAGGGAGAGGAGAGTGAAGAAGGACATCCCGAGTGAGGATTGATCAGAAGGGCATCTAGGTAAATGAGAGAACAGAAAAGAATCCAGAGAAAGGAGAGAACAGTAGGGCATCCAGAAAGAGCAGAAGACTGAAGAAAATTCAGAGAGAGAAGGTGACAGAAGAGCATCCAACGATAGGAGAGGACAGAAGGACATCCAGTGAGAGGAGAGAACTGAGGGGAATCCAGAGAGAGGAGAAGACAGAAGGGAATCTAAAGTGAGGAGAGAATGGTAGGGCATCCAGAGAGAGGAGATGACAGAAGGGCATCGGAAGAGAGGAGAAGACAGAATGCTATCCAGAGAGAGGAGAAGACAGAAGGCAATCCAGAGAGAGAAGAGAACAGAAGAGCATCCAGAGAGAGGAGAGAGCAGAAGGGAATCCAGAGAGAGGAGAATACAAAATTGCATCCAGAGAGAGGAGAGAACAGAAGGGCATCCAGAAAAAGGAGAGAACAGAAGGGCATCCAAAGAGAGGAGAAGACAGAAGGGAATCCAGAGAGAGGAGAGAACAGAAAGGCATCCAGAGAGATGAGAGAGCAGAACGGTGTCCAGAAAGAGGAGAAGACAGAAGGGCATCCAGAGAGAGGAGAGTACCGAAAGGCATCCAGAGAGAGGAAAAGACAGAAGGGCATCCAGAGAGAGGAGAGAACAGAAAAGCATCCAGCGAAAGGAGAAGACAGTAGGGCATCCTGAGAGAGGAGAGTGCAGACGGGCTTCCAGAGAGAGGAGAGGACAGAAGGGAATCCAGAGAG
>NW_023045291.1:0-39273 GCF_011762505.2 Arvicanthis niloticus | reverse complement strand
CCATTTCTCTAAACTTCACGCTAGGGAACCAATGAGCTGATTGGGATTCCTTGTAGAGAGAGCCTAGGTGAGGGGTTATGTACAGGAGTTTGGGTACTTCCTGGCCCACAGCATCTGCATAGCCTTACCTATCGAGGGGAGGGCTTCTCTGTATAGATGATGCTCCAACCAGTCTTGCCCAGCCTAGCCCTTCTCCAGGTCAAGTGCAGAGTTGCCAGGTGGTTGGAGCAGCTGGACTCCCAAATGTGAATCTCAAGCCCTGCTCTGCCCTCTGTGTGGGGAGTAGGCACATACATGTGCAAAAGCGTGCATCTGCACACACACAGACTAAAACAAATATCTTTTATATAAATAAATATGTTTTAAAAGTAATCATTAAAAAATAAATGAATAAATCTTGTTATAAGCTTGGCTGCAAGAGTACTCTGAATTGTTAAAAGTTTACTCTTAAGTGATCAGTTGCAAGACTTTGGTGGCTCAGTGGGTGGAGCACCTGCCACCAAGCTAGAGCACCTGAGTTTGATTCCTTGAGCCCACACAGTGGAAGGAGAGAACAGACTCCTAAAAGCTGTCCTCTGGCTTCTACACAGCATGGCAGTCATAAGCACACAAATAGATACATAAATTACAACTTTTAAAAATAAATAAATGTGGAAAAGCTTTGGGTGGCCTCTGAATTGACTTCCATATGGACCACAGTGTTTTCTAAAAGGTAAGTAATCAAAGTGTGTTCACTGGGAACTTTGAGTTTATTGTTAAAACTACTCTAGCTGGACACAGACTGAGGCTAGTCTGGGTGTTCATCAACATCCTGTGTCAAAAGGAAGGAAGGAATTTTCCCCCCTCGGGGAGTTTTATTTTATTCTAAATAACGCCCACATGGGGACAATAAAAGACTGCTTGAGGGGCTGGAAAGATGGCTCAGTGGTTAAGAGCACTGTCTGCTCTTCCAGAGGTCCTGAGTTCAATTCCCAGCAACCACATGGCGGTTCATACCAACATCTGTAACAGGATCCACTGCCCTCTTCTGGTGTGTCTGAAGACAATGTATTCACACATATAAAGTGTATATATGTATATGCATATATATATATAGTATACATATATATATATAGTATATACACATACATATTATACACACACAGGATTTGTTAATCCTTAAAAAAAGACAGTTTGACTTTTAGTTACTTTTACTATTTCAAAATTCACTACAGATAAAACAGTCCCATATTCTCCAAGTCAAGACAGACTCTCTGATGGTCCCTGAATGACGATGCTTGCCTTGTTAAGGAAGATGGGATATTTTTAGGGATCTCAAGTTCAAATACCGTCAAGTGTCTGTAGGCAAGTGTGCGAAGCTATGCACGGGGCTGTGGTGCAGAGTCTGGAAGACGTAAGAATACAGGAACGCTGGAAGACGCTCACATTCAGCCTTCCTGTTTGACGCCTGTCCACCGGGAAAGCTAACAGTCTGTGACGATACCGACTAATCCACAATTCAAGGACTTGAGAACTTTCTCCGCTAGGCCATTTAGACTTGCCCAAACCTCCAGTTTTATCTTTTGTACATGGATCACCAATACCTATTCCCATATGCTTTAGAACAACCAGTTGTCCTGGCACACTGTGAGCACATGCAGCAGTAGATCTGTATCAAATAAATGAGAGCCAGGGATTTAGCTCAGTGGATACAGTGCTTGACTAGCATGCAGGATGTCCCAGGTTGGAGTCCCACAAGTCCAGGGTCATCCTTGACTACTTAGTAATCTTGAGCCCAGCCTGAGCTACATAAGACTCTAAAATAAGGCAAGTGATAACATACAGGACATTATGCAGAGATTTTAAAGTATGATTTGGAAGTGAACAGAAGAGTAAAACAGCACCTTATTTTTACACTAATACAGGAGGTAAAATCAGACCGATACTGATTCCTGTGCCCGTGAGAAGACAGCAAGAAACCTGAGAATCCTGGGAAGTAGAGAACTGGAGTAGATGGCCCATAAGTGAGAGGTGAATCTAAGCCCACTCTGCTCCCTGGTGTGTGGGATGGGGCAAAAGAGATGGACTGCCCTGAACAGACCAGTCTGAAAGTGTGGCTCTGTGTGAGGTACAAGAGTAGCCTCACAGTTTGTATCAGTCACACTTGAATGGGTAAGTGTGCCTTCTGTAAGAACATCTGCAAAACAACTTTGCACACCTCAGGACACATGTATGCATACATGCACCCACATGGTCAGAGATGCTTGTTGAAGTTCAGTTTTTGATGGCAGTAGATTAAAAGCAATATAAACATCCCAAAATAAGGACCAGTTTACATAAACTATATGACATTCATTGAGGGGATACTGTTCAATCTTGAAAGAAAATATCATTAGGATCTAGTTAGATGAGGCGTAACATGAAAAGATACCCATGTTTCACATAAAAGTGGGATCTGGACGTATAATACAGTAGATCCGAGTCAATTTTACCTTCATGAAATAATGTTCAATAATGTTAAAGATTAACATAATGTTACAACATAAATAATGTTAATAAACATGAATGTTAATTGCAATTAATTATCAAATTAATTAATTAATAACATATAATTGCCCATAATGTAAGCTATACATATATAATAATGATAATTACCAATTACATGATTAATTAATAATGTTGATAAACATATGTTAATGTTACAATGTAATAATCTTACCTTTGTGAAATAATCAATAATCAATAATGTTAAAGGTTAAAGATCTTTCTCTGTTAAAGATCTAGGTGTGGAGGCCAGAGAGATGGCTCCGTGTTAAGTGCACATTGCTCTTCCAGAGGGTCTTTCGGTTTCCAGCACCCACATCAGTCAGGTGACTGCTGCCTGTAACTCCTGCTCCAGGGGCTCTGACTCCTCTTCTGAGTCCTGCAGCCACTGCACTAATGAGCACAAACCTGCACAGATACATATGTATGCACATAATTTAAAAAAAAAAAGAAGAAGGGAGCTGGAGAGATAGTTCAGTGGTTAAGAGCACTGACTGCTCTTCCAGAGGTCCTGAGTTCAATTCCCAGCAACCACATTGTGGCTCACAACCATCTGTAATGGGATCTGATGCCCTCTTCTGGTGTGTCTGAAGATAGTTACAGTGCACTCATGAATACAACAAATTAAATCTAGAAGAAGAAGAAGAGGAGGAAGAGGAGGAAGAAGAGGAGGAGGAGGAGGAAAAGAAGGAAAAGAAGAGGAGGAGGAAGAAGAGGAGGAGGAGGAGGAGGAAGAGGAGGAGGAGGAGGAGGAGGAGGAGGAGGAGGAGGAGGAGGAGGAGGAGGAAATAATCTAGGCATGGTAGCTCTTGCCAGTAATCTTGATCCTTTAAGTTGGAGGCAGGAGAGTTGCTCTGAGTTCAACACCAGCCTGGGCTACAGAGTGGGATCCTGTCTCAAAAAGCCAAAGAGGGAAAACCCACAGATCTTGAAGAACAGTTAGCACAGTCTTAACAATGCATCTTCTAGTGAGGTGGGATGGTGTTTGATTTTTATTCCAGTGCTTGGAAAGCAGGGGCAGGTAGATCTCTGTGAGTTCAAGGTCAGCCTGGGCTACAAAATGAGTTCCAGGTCAGCCAGAGCTACATAGTGAGATCTGGTCTCAGAAAAACAAACCAAACTACATTTCTTTCTAGGTGATGGCACCTGAAGATCCTTGATTTCCCTTGATTTCTCTATTTCTGCCCATCTTTGTTTCTCATTTTCCACAATGAACATGTCCCGCTTTTGTCTTTAAGTTTAAAATTATGCTGGGGACTGGAAAGATCACTTGGCAGTTAAGAACACTCACTGCTTTTCTACAGGACCTGGGTTCAATTCCCACATGGAACCTAGGGGAACACAGAGGCTCCCAACTGTCTATAACTCCAGTTCTAAGAGATCCAATGCCACCTTCTGCCCACCTTGGACACCAGGCACCAATGTGGTGCACATACATACATACAAGCAAAACTCATACACATAAAAATAAATAAAAATAAATTACATTTGGAAAGCAGAGGCAGGTAAAGCTCTGTGAGATTGAAGCCATCCTGGTCTATATAGTGAGTTCCAGGCCATCCTGGTCTATATAGTAAGCTCCAGGTCAGCCAGAGCTACACTGTGAGATTCTGTCTTTTAAAAAATTTATGTGCACATGTGAAAGTCATAGAATAACTTTCAGGAGTTGGTTTTCCCCTTCCGTTGTGTAAGTCTGAAGGTTGAACTTAGGTCATGCAGCTTCATGGTTAATGCCTTTACCAGCTGAGCCATCCCCCTACCTCTGCTTTTTTGTTTGTTTGTTTGATACAGCCTCTTTCATATCTCTATGTAGTATTGGCTGTCCTGGAGCTCACTATGTAGATCAGGCTGGCCTTAAACTCACAGAGATACTCCTGCCTCTGCTTCTTGAGTGCTGGGTTAAAGGTGCGCAGCACCACACCCGGTCCACAAGGCAGCTCACCACTGTCTATAACGCCTCTGTGGGTACCAAGCACACACTTGGCTCAAACAAAGACACGCGGGCCAACACTCATACACATACAACTAAAATGTTTTTTTAAAATGACATTGTGTGGTGATGCTTAGGCGGAAGTCAGAAGCTGAGGTAGAAGGACTGAGGTGGACATAAAGGATATAGCGTTGAAGGAGGTCAGGAAGTGCTGGAGGGGACAGGGAACAGGCAACCTGGGATAGTTTGGGCACAAGTGAGATGACAGAGAGTCATAGCCAGTTCCTTGACTCCTATCCACACATCTAGGACGGTCCTTAATGACAGTTCGGCATGATGAAGCTCTGGAGGGGGATTTAGACTTATTGATGTTACCCACCTTCGGCATACTTCAGTGAAAGATTGGAGAGGAACGCGGGACGGAGCGACCGCCTGTTAGTAGAACTGTCCAAATGGTGGCGCTGTAAGCCAGGAAATCAGAGCACAGCACCGCGGCTGCGGGTTAGAAAGAAGCCGCTGCGTTTGCAGCTAAGAGGCCACCAGGGGGCAGAGAGGGGTAAGGACGGCTAGGACCAGGACTGCTGGAGTCAGGCCAATACATCAGCTGCCATCAGTAAAGTGAAGACTGCCAATGAAGCTGTGTGAGGACAAAGCAAGAAGCAGGTTTGCAATGAAACGTCTGAAGGGACAGTTGGAACAGCTATCCAAAGTGAAGCTTCAGACTTCCTCTGTTCACCAGACATGCTCTGTCTCTGAGCCTGGCTCTCTCCGATGCTTGGTCTTCTCCCACTTTCTTCTTCCTTACTTAATATTAGACACCTCTAGTCACCAAGGTCCAAGAAGGCAAAGGAGACATCCATGAGGATGAGATAGAAGGGATTTTATGTGTGTGCATGTGCCAGAAAGCAGGTTGGGAGGAAAGGCGTTATTGGCTTACATTTTCAGCTATCACTGAGGGAAGTCAGGTAGGAAACCCGGACAAGGCAGATACCTGGAGGCAGGAGCTGGTGCACAGGTCATGGGGGAGTGCTGCTTACTGACTTGCTCCTCATGGTGTGCACATCCTGCTTTCTTATAGAACCCAGGACCACCAAGCCCAGGGATGGATGGCACCACCTACAATGGGTTGGGCCCTCCCACATTAATCACTAATTAAGAAAATGACCTGCAGTTGCATCTAATGAAGTCGTTTTCTCAGCTGAGACTCCTTCCTTTCAGCTATCTTCCAGCTTGTGTCAGGTTGACATAAAACTAGCCAGTACAACATGTCTAGGGAGCATGTTCAATGTAGAAAACCCAGGAACATGTCTAAGTGCTGTTAGAAGGGATGCAGAGGAGGAGGAGGAGGAGGCGGAGGAGGCGGAGGAGGCTGCGGCAAGAAGACAGGAAGTAACCTTACAGAAGGGGCGGGTCCAGACCTTTGCCAGGCCTTTCCATCCGCCTAGGATGCCTTTCCACACCACGTGCACATTCATTTCCAACGGGTTCCATTAGGGCCAAACCGGATTCTCTAAGACAACTTTGTATCTCTTTTAACAGCTGGACCATAGTTTCTATTACTGGATACCGAGGATAGACACCTCACCGCAGTGCCAGCAAGGTGTCTGGCCTAGTACGGACAGGACAGACAGGCGGACTAATGAACTGTTGGTTTCCTTCATCTTTCTTTTTAAAAAAGATTTATTGTGTTTAAACTGTGCATATATTAGTCTCTGTGCGGGTATTTTATTTGAGCAAAGATGCTCTCAGAGACCACAGGAGTTGGATCTCCTAGACCCGGAGATGCAGGCAGTTGTGCGCTGAACTTGGAAAGAGTAGCAAACACTCGTAACTCCTGAGCTCTCCAGCCCTGACTTCAATGATCTTTCTGTCGAGGAGAGCATGGAGAGAGGCAGAGTGACTGAGAGAATCAGCTATTTCCCTCCGAGGCTATTTCTAATATTTTGACGTGACTGTTCAGGGGTGTGGAGGTGTGTGTCTGCGAGTGTGCCTGCGTGCCTACCCTGCATGCGCCGGTTTGTCCTTTTAGGGCCCTGAAACTTCCAAGGCCCTCTCGTGTTATCTCAGGGAAAGAATCTCAAGGAATGATTTTAGAGTAGACAAGGAAAGAGAAAAATGGAGACAGACTCCTGTTCTCTGTCCTTCCAGCCGGCCGGGACATCCAGACAGCAGGGTCAGAGGTTAGGCAGGGAAGAGCGGGGGAGGGAGCAAGCTGAGAGAGAGGCCAGAATCTCTCTGCTTTGTATAGGAAGAACATTCTGCAGGTGTTTTCTCATGAAGAAGAGAAATTGCATGGCCCTCTGGAATGTAAACACCAGATAAGACTGCCCCCCTCCAAGTAAAGTTTATTTTCTTTAATCTAGAATAGATACCACATTCTTTCTCATGATCTGGTTCTGGTCCCTTTAGCCTCTGTAGTCAGGTTCCTAATCTACCACCTTCCCTTTCCTCAGCCTCTGTGTCCATCTTTGGGCCTCTCTTTACTCCGTTATGATCTCCTTTTATACACGACCTGAGCATCTGGACTTGGAGGGGGGCCTCTCATTTAAATCAGTTAAATCTATTAAGTTCTGGCTAGAAGGTTCTGCCCTTCCCATAGTGGGATTCTCTCATCTCTTTTAGGAAGAGCAAGCAGGCCACATCTTGGCACAAATACAGTGTTCATTCAAGTATCCGATGCCCCAGATAACAAGCCAAGGGTCATGGTCTCTGTCCAGCTGTGAGTCCAGGCTCTCCAGTTAGAGGCAGAACAATCTCCCAGAGTGGAGCCCTGTAGTAGAGAGTAGAGGGGGTGTCAGAGGAGAAAGCCCAGGAGATGAGAGTTAGGAGAGAGAGAGGAAGGCTTCAGGGAAGGAGAATGCAGCAAAGAAGTGTGCAAAAAGAAGCAGGAAGAACCCCTGTCAGGATGTGCCTTAGGCAAGCGCTGACTTGGGAGAACACAGGGCTCAAAGGGGTCTGGGAGAATTAAGGAAGGAGCCACTTATGGGGGGCAGTGGAGATGGAATGTGGGGATAAGATTAGATTTTGTTTTTAACTTTGTGAAGCTTAATGATGTTTACAGAGCCAGGAGGGAGTGGAGACAGAAGGTGCTGGGGGTTTGCAGGGAGGGAGGGAGGGAGGGATCACATTGTGGACTGTTATCAGCACAGGGCCAGGTGAAGGGTCATGCAACGATCTCCCTCCCCCACCCCAGTCCTTGCCCCATAGAGCTCTGAGGTACTTTGAGCGAGGATAAGGCTGAATGGAACTGAAGGAGCATTGAGATAGCCCTCCTCTCCCTTTCAGTCATGGGACTAGCCTAGGCTACATGTTCAGACATGTAGCCTAGGCCAAGGGTTCTCCCCACATTGAAGCTGGGGCCTAAAGCCCTTCCTACCTCTTAGGTATCACAGGACAGAATGGTCTGTTCTGTCTCCAGGCATGGATTCTCTTCACTAGGTGTCGCCTGGCTGTCAGTCAGAAGAGGATGGCTTAGAGCAAGCATATCGTCCCATGAGGGACATCCCAGGGCTCAGTCCACTCACAGAAGCTCCCACAGGGCCACCATGCTGTCCTGGGACTGGCTCTCAGACAACCACGGCCTCACTGATTCTGACTCTAACCCCCTGAAGTGAAGTTTAGTGAGGGAAGGGAGGCACCTAGGAGTGCATCTGAGCTGATGGCTGAATGCGGGAGGATTCAGGGGCAATCAGTGCTCCTGAGGACAGGGATGATTGCAATGTGTCCTCCTGGCCCTTTTCAGTGGCTGTTTGAGACAGACTCGTCACTACAGAAGCTGGGACTAGGCTGCTTGTAGCCTCTGTTTCAGGAATGGAGATAAAACTGAATGTAAGACTATTGTCCCAGATCCTGGGGTTTTTATCCACCCCTCTGACTCAGGGCAGGTGATAGGACCTTTGACCATGCCCTTTATTCTTACCTCCACATGTCCAAATTCTTGTTCTGCACAGGACTAGAGAGGTGAGGGACCCAACCCTGAGCTTGGTTCTCCTGGTGCACACACTGAGGAAGGGGTGCTCACCACACAAGGAAGGCATACATGCCTACCTACAGGCCCGTGGTATTGGAACTGGTTGTTTGGCCTGTCTGTGCTCATGAACCACAAGTTTACATTTCTAGAAAAAAAAATCTCACATTATTTATTCATTTGGGGGGGGGGAGGGCCAGGTGTCAGGGTGTAGGAGAGAAAGCAGAGAAAACTCTGAGGAGTCTGTTCTCCCCTTCTATCACTTGGGTCCCAGGGATTGAACTCCAGGGATTATTCTTGGTGGCAGGCACTTTTATCCACTGAGCTATTTTTCTGGCCCAGACACCCGGTTATATAAATGTGTGTGTGTCATGCTTCTTAATGTGGGAAATTCTACATTTTTAAACCGACATTTCTACTCCATAACATCTGCCCCTCCAAAAATGGCTCCCACTTTAATTCTACAAAGGAAGCGTTCCCTGGACCCAGCCAGAGGATTCTGTGAGCCCTCATGACTCTCACTGTTCCCTCTCCCTACCCTGTGTCATGCTCACCTGTCCACACGTGACCCACCACCTCCAGGAAGCTTTTTCCCCTTCTACCACCCCATGACCCTCCATCTCTGTAATGTTGGGCACAGCCCTTTGTGTCTGGTGACAAAGAGGAGCTGGACCTAAGGCTCTTAGCTTTTCCTGTGGGCGAGTCTGCCTGGTGCTTGCCCAGCCATGTATTTATACTTCCAGCCAGCAAGGCTGTGCCTCCTCATAAGGCTTTGGCTGTAGGAAAGGAGAGGGGAGTTTGTGTGAGGGACCAGAAGGAGAAGGTGTGTGTATGAGAGAAAGAAAGAGAGAGAGAGACAGAGACAGAGAGAGTGACAGAGGTGGAGAGACAGAGACACACATAGAGATACAGAGATACAGAGAGACAGAGACAGAGACAGGGAGATACACAGAGACACACAGAGAAGCAGAGAGACAGACAACATATGGCTGGGACCTAAGGACACAGCTGCCTTCCCCAGCATACCCAGTCCCTGTTGCCTGCCAATAGACAACATCACCATTACTGTTCTATTGAGTGTATAATTTACTTTTTTTAAAATTATCACCACTACTAGTTTGTATATGTATGTGTGTGCAGTGTACAGTGTCAAACCCAGGGCCTCACATATGCCAAGCAAGTAATCTACCACTGATCTATTCTCACAAGCAATGGGTATTATTATTTTGGTGCTGTGGATGGAGCCTGGAGCCTTCTACACAGTAAGCTCTCTTTCCATTCTGTCACCAAGCTTGCCCTTCATTGGAAGTTCATTCATTACATGAGCTTCCCGCTTAATGAGGGATGCGCCACACCCAGGTCCCTCGGGCTGTTTCTGCGCCCTGAGCCTCTTTGAGTCTGGAGTTTGAGTTCCTGAGCTTCTGCCAGTTAGACCTGCTGTGAGGCTCAGACATTAATCAGACAATGGGTTAGTTGATAAATTTACCCAAAGCCTGCCTTGAAGTTGAACTTAGAGAACCTAGGAGGGAGAGGATCATGTTGTCACCCACTGTGACTTACTACCAACGCACAAGTACCAGCTCACCTTTCTAGGACAAGGAGAGGCAGGCTTACTCTAGGACCAAGCCTTCAAAGCCCTTCTCCTGGGAGCTTGGCACAGTGGCACAGGCCTGTCTGCTGTTTTATCACTATAGTGGCCAGAGGCAGCTGTTCAAAGTTGCCCTCAGCTGCACTGTTACTTTGAGGCCAGCATGGGTTTCAAAAACAGCAAGAATGACAGGAACATGTCTTCCTGGTGATCAGAAATCTGCCGCTTTCTCTGTCTCCACGTTGGTTTGGTTGTACTGTTGGGAATGGAATGACCAGGTTGAATCCTTTCATGCAGTTTTGCAAATGTGGCCTCAAACAAAAGAAGAGAGGCCCCGAGGCCAAATCTGCATTTTGTCAGTGAGGGAAACTGTCTATGTGGGACGTGGCAGCATACACATCAGCACTGGGGAGGCCTGGGCTATGTTGTGAGTTCCAGGCCAGCCTGGGTTGAAGATAGGTCAGAGCTCAGTTGACGGTGCTTAGCATACACAAAGCCCTGGGTTCAGTCCACCGGAACTGCATGAATAAACTGGTGCCGTACAACTGTAAACCCCACGATTGAACATGGAGGCAGGAAGATCAGAAATTCAAGGCTTCAAGAGACCCTGTTTTGTGAATATGTGTGTGTGTGTGTGTGTGTGTGTGTGTGAAAGAGAGAGAGAGAGAGAGAGAGAGAGAGAGAGAGAGAAAGAGAGAGGGAGAGAGAGAGAGAGAAAGAGAGAGGGAGAGAGAGAGAGAGAGAGAGAGAGAGAGATACAGAGAAACAGACACACACAGAGACACAGACAGACAGAAACACAGCAAACGAGACATATACAGAGAGACAAACATATAGACAGAGAGGGAGAGAGACATTCACAGAGAGGGGAGAGAGGGGAGAGAGAGAGAGAGAGAGAGAGAGAGAGAGAGAGAGAGAGAGAGAGAGAGAGAGAGAGAGAGAGAATTCATCCTAGCTGTCTAATAATCCATCCTGATGTGGATCTGGTCTTGCTGATGACCCAGAGCAATTTTCTTTTGACCAAATGTTTTTTTTCAAGCTTAGCCTCTCTTCTAAAACAATGCTTTAATCTACTCAGTCCAAAAATTGTCTGTGCCCACTCTGCTCTCTTCTTTGGGTCTCCTTGAGACTGTTGTTCATGGTGCCCATCACCCGTAGGGTGACCTCACAGCATGGTCAAGAATTACCCCCTGGGTAAAGGAAGGATAAAAGATGAGTTCCTGAGATGTGCTCCACGTGTAGTTCTGTCATCTGCACCAATGCTCAGGGTGTGTGTGTGTGTATATAGTGTGTGCCTGTGTATGTGCATGTACCTATGTGTAAGTGTGTGTGCGTGCCTGTGCCTGTGTGTATGAGTGTGTCTGAGTGTTTGTGTGTGTGAATGTGTGGGTATGTGTATATGCCTGTGTGTGAGTGAGTATGTGAGTGTGTGTGTGAATGTGTGTTTGTATGTGTGCCTGTGTGTGAGTGTATATGGGGGGGGGGGAAGTTCCTTCAAAAGCCAGGAAGCTCTGCCAGGGAGACCTGTGGTGTTCCAGGTGTGGCTGCAGGAAGAGCCAGGCAAGGCTATGGCTGATGAGCAAACCACTACGTACCAGCTGACAAATGGCCACTGACTTGTCCAGCCCAAGTGCCCTTTTTTGCCTCTCCCTCCATTGTCAGTCTTTCCCTTGTCCACTCTAAAGCATCTCCAGGCCCAGCAGGCGTGTAAGAGCCTCTGCTCTAAACTTAAATCTGGATCTAGGTAACATACGCACTATCCCTCACAGGAACTCTGGAACCCAGACGATACTCAGGAGTCAGAGCTGTCTTGATCCTAGAAAGGAAATGCGGTGAAATAACATTTAATACGGAAAAATGACAGTGAGTTTCAAGGTGACCCTCAGAATCACAGAATTAGCCACATTTAATATCCTGTGATTTGGCAGATGAATCTTTTCGATACACAGGATGCACAAAACTCACAGTTCTAGTACAGCTTTTGCATGTGGGTTACCAAGAGCTTTCTGGAACTTGGAATGTTTGCATAAGAGATTGGAGAGGGGCTGGAGAGATGGCCTTGCAGTTAAGAATGCTTCCTGCTCTTGCAGGGGACCAGACTTTGGTTCCTGGTCCCCATATCTGGTGGCTTACAACCACTATAACTCCACTTCAGGGGGCCAGTGCCTTCTTATGGCCTCCACAGGCACCTTCAGTCACGTGCAAACTCACACACACTTATATACATGTAATTAAAATAAATAAATCTTCCCAAAGAGCTTGGGTAATACTGTAATGTCCTCCCCACCCCCCAGTGAGCTAGAACAGGAACCCAGAGAGCCTCCTGCATCTGTATGTGAGGCAGACACACTCTGAGCTCTGTTCTTGAGTTTATTGTGCTGTTTAAACATGGTCTGGAGTTTCTTAGAAGGGGCTTGGATGTCTGGAGAGCTTACGAGGAAGGCAGAGTGATACATTCCTGAAAGGGGGGCAGATGAGAGCTGGTTCCAGAAAAAAATTGGGAAGGCTTCAGCTTGATCAGAGTTAAGTTGACCAACCAGAGGCAGACTTTAAAACCCTCAAGAGTGCCCTGTGACTGGGCGTGACCCGAAGATAGTGCCCCATGGGGAACAAGGCTTTGAGAGCTCACCTGGGCAGAGCTACACTCTTCATGTAGATGTTATCCCTTGTCCAGGCCCAGGCCCAGGCCTAGGCAGCTGGAAGGCTAGGATTCCCTGATAATGGGTGCAAGGACAAGACCCTTTTTGTTAGTGCTCCTGGCTCAGCTTGGCCCCACTGCATGACTGGTTGTTCCTGCCAGCTCAAGGTTATCTCCCTGGTGATGTAGTGTCTGGGGTTTGGCATTTGCCTGCCTGTGGAATCTTGGTACTGCTGCAGCAAGAGCAAGGATTTAATTTCTGGGACCCTAGTCACACAATTCAGTAAAGCCGGTGATCTTGTATTTACTGAGTACCTCTGACGTGCTAGACTGAGCAGTTGCATATCAACAATTTTGTTATCTTTTATCTCATGTGGCATGTACACCTGAATGCACAAGCCCCTCAGGTTCTGCTTCTACCGCAAGTCACAATCACCACCTTCCCATGAGCATCTGCCCACAGCCTTCGCTGTGACTTAAACCTATAGCCTGTGTTGTATCTTTGTCTTGTGTTGCTTGAAGTTTGGGTGAAGGCTCTCTGTTTTGAATGAGGGCTGAAACTCAGGGGATGACCTTGGGTCCAAGCTGTCCCTTGGCTAGGCACCTGCTTTCCCTTCCTTGAACATGTAGAGAACGTGGGAGTGACCCCAGGGGCAAAGAGGAGACGTCAAGTGGTGGCTGGGACTTATAAATATTTGTACTGAACAAAAATCGACTGCAAAATTTATAGTTGTAGCAATTTGTTCTTTACAAAGATTGTTTGGATGACCGTGGAACACCAGGTGATATCCATACCTAGAAAACCACTTTGTCTTTCAAGTGCTTGGGTTGTAGGCTGAGTCACTATGGCCCCTGTATACCTTTGTGGGCAGTTAATGTCCATTCAGTAGCTTTTATAATATATGGTTCTTTCCTCTGGTTGCAATTGTAAAACCCAAATGAAAAGGACCTCACCGATCCGTGGAGAACTGCAGACGCACCCCAAATCACTCACGAGAAACACAACTTGATGCAAATTGCAAGAGGTTTACTGGCTAGCCAGGGCTGTCTTTCCTTCAAGCCCGCGCAGGGGCAGTGGAATTCAGCAAAAGAACAAAAGAAGTTTACAGCTTTTAAGGGGGCATCTACAAACCAGGTGGGGGTGGAGTTAGGGAAGGGGGAAGGCTGAGAGTGGAGTTAGGGAAGGGGGAAGGAGGGGGAACAGGTCACTAGGTCATCGATACATTTGATCTCAAATTCCTAAGATGGATGGTGTGTCACTTTATAATTGGCTATTTCGAACTAATTTCACACTATATATCATGAGCTCCAGTTCAAGGGGGGTCAGGCTTATCTCAAACTTTTAGCATCCTGGCACCAACTGTCTCAGGGCTGTTAGTTCAAAGCCTGGCCAAGCTAATCTCGGGCCCATAGCATCCTGACACCATGAATCTTAAGGTTTGTTTAGTTAGGGCCATCTGTTCAAATGGTCAGCTAATTTTCTGGGACTGAGGCAACACAGTGTTTGACTTACAGGTTTTTATGTCTTTGCTTTTAAGAGTAGGGTTTAGGGGATCAACTTATGATTTTTCTATCTTTCATTCCCCAATTTTTTTCTTTTATGTAAGTTTCTAATCTTAGAATCATAATTCGTAGTATCACTAGATTCATCTGCAAGCCCCGGTGACGTATAGACTGATATTGTTGTCTGAGTATCAATATTTGTACTGTGTTCACCCTTTCTCTGACAAAAGCTACAGATTGATCTAGGAAGCAGGGTCCTAGAGGGAGTAATAAGAGGAGAACAAGGAGGGGCCCCATCTGGGAGGATACCAGTGGGGATTGGCTATGTCAGCTTTTAAATCCTTAGCAATCATCATTTTCTTAGCCCAAACCACTTTCTGGAGCAAGAGGGCAATAAAACATTTGTTAGGCTCAAGTTGCTAATTTTTTCTCAGGCAGGGAAGCTGCTAAGGTCCTTTTAACTCAGGCTGACATTTGTTCTCAGGAAGAAGGAAGTCTTGGCTCCCAGCATCTCTTTTTTAAACAATTTTAAGGAGACTGGTCTGAGAAAGCAGACATTTGTAAATCTCATTGATACATGAGCGGGCATTAACCAGAGGGGGGAAGATTGACCTGATCCTCCCATTATCATTAGAAATGGTGTCTTTTGGGGAGGAGAGGGTTAAATGTCTCATGGGCTTCATAGGATATCGAGGGTCCTAGTCAGCAGCTTTGAGACACAAGAAATTAACACCAACCTCTATGCAATCAGGTTTGCTTCACAGGGGACTCAGATGTGGACAATTTGGGTCCTCCCCCTGCAGTACTTCGTCACACACCCCTTGCAGGTACCCACGCTGTGTTCATGTCATGTGAACCAGCGTGCATAGATCTGAGTTCTATGCAGTTCTTAAAGGAGATAGGTCAACGCAAGTCTCAGCCAAGTCTCTATCAGCCAGATCAAGTCTATAATAATATACTTGTAGAGATTTAGATGCCAAGGAGTCAATTTGTTGTCTTACAAAGCCAGTGAGTCTGTTACAGGCCCAAGGGCTGAAAGTCAAAAGGAGAAGGAGACTACAGAGCCCAGGATGGAAGGGAGAAGGCTGGTAAGCCAAGGAGAGGCAGAGAACCAGTTTTTTAAGCCACCCTCCCACTCATTCTCACTATTTCTTTTGTCATTTTGATCTCTCTCTGATCTTAGCTATATTATCTCTAACTACCCCAGTATGGTCAGTACAAAAACAGCAATCCTCCTTGAGGACAGAACATAGTCCCTTGCTGAAGGAAGGCCAGATCCAGCCCTCTGTGTGTGTGTGTGTGGGGGGGGGGTGGGGGGACCACTTCAGACAGCAAAACAAGGCATTTTTTCAGATTAGTGATGTCAATCTCTAGCTGCTCGATGTCCTTGTCAATGGCCCCTTGAAGTTCTGAGTGGTAGAAGTCCTGAAGCTGGCATCAGAATTAGAACTTCCAACAGCAGACATCACGGGTGGCCTTTTTATCTGGAAAGGAAAAAGAAGGGAATTCTCAGGGAGATCTCTCTTCCCTGGATGTCAATTGTTATTTATCTTATCTATAGTTAGGTCTGGCTTTGTGGAAGTATCTATTTGTTTCACTAATTTTTCTGGCAGCCATCTATAGTTGTGCTTCTTTGGTATCAAACAGACATATCAATCCTCAGTCCCATATGAGAACTGGGTCTGGGTCATTCCATTTGAAGGTAAGAAGGTCCTTCCACATAACTGTTGCATAGTTTTTATTGGTCTCGGGGTGCCAAAGGCATTCAGCAGCAGATTTGCCATGTGCAACCAGATTTGGAAAATTGAGAACACACAAGGCATGATAAAGAATATCCCTAGGGAACCCCTTCTGTGTGTATAACTACTCCTCTTTTGGTTTTTCAAAAGTTGATGTTTCAGTGTTCCTTGTAAGAACCAGGGCAAAAGCACTAGTAGCCGCTCCTCCCACTCTCAGATAGTTATGAAGATATTATTTTAAAGTTCCATAGTATCTGTTTCACAATACCTTGTATTTGAGGATTATAAGGAATTCCAGTAATATGGGTAATATTAGATTGTCAACAAAACATCTCAAATGTCTGACTATAATAGCCAGTTTCCATCTATCTTAATCTGATATGGAACACCAAGCATAGAAAGATAATGTAGGCAATAACTAATTACATTTTTAGTTGTTTTTCCTGTTAAAGCAGTTGTAACTAGAAAGCCTGAAAAGGTGTCAAGTCACATGTACATGTTAATTTTCTAAAATCAGAAATGAGTAACATCCACTTGTCATAATTGATTAGGCATAGGTTCTCAAGTATTAACACCATTATGAAAAAAATTGAGGTCACTGAGAACAAGTTTTTGTAATTTGACTTATATACTCTCTAGAAATATCAAATTACTGTCTCAAGCCATTATAATTAAACATGTGTAACAATAACCAAGCAACAGCACCTTTGGAGCAGATCTCTGCAGATCCATGAAGATATAATATCTTGTGGTGATGCTATATAGACAAATAGATGGCTTCTTAGTTCTAATGATGATCCTACAAGAATTTTTAAAATTATATCAATGATGATTAAGCTCTTCTGTAACTGGACTGTTATTAGGCAATGGATGTCCAGCCAGACAATCACTCCCAATGGACGTGCATGTAAACATTCTCTGTTGCAAACTTCCACCTCATCCCATGATTTGACCCAAGGTGTGAGCCTGTGATGAACCCTGTCACGTGTGATTATGTATTCTGAAAGATATACAAGCACTGAGGACAAAGAGATGACAGGCAGATACAATGGAGAGATAGGATAGAATCTTTCACCTATCTCCACTTAGGGTATATGTTTTCCTTTTCTCCACTTAGGATCTTTCCACTTCTCTCCCTAAACAGCTTTCCTAGGAAACTTTTCACACTTAGTAATAAACTCTATAACAACTTCTTCTAAATGTCTTTTCTTTCTGCAACCTGAGACTAGCAGGCATAGTTAGAACCCAGCAGTTCCTGATGAGATAGAACAAAGGCTGTTTATTTAATCCTTGGCTGTTTTCAGGATGTGTTAAATTGAAGAAACTGCACTTTCTGGCTTCAGAGGATCAGAGAAAGCAGGCCAGCCACAGTGGTATAGTAACTTAGACAAGTAAACTTTTTTATTTAGCAACTTTAAATATCTCCTAAAACAAGGTCCTAACCCCTGCCAAGGCTCTTCCCCCTCCACTGTCTCAAGAAGAACTAACAAGAAGAAGGAAGAATGTCTATAATCTGCCTAGTATATAAATCTGTTGTGACATTTTCCTGGGATCTAGGCAATCCAGCATGAGCTTTCAAATGTCTTATAAAATTAAGGAAAAGTACATGTTTCTTAAATTAAACTGTATTTGTAAAATTTGAGAATTAGCAATATCTAAATAAGGAACAATTTCAAGCAATTATAAACCATGAGCTATATTACTGGCTACGAGTATAGGAATTGAAAGCTTCATTCCTCAGCATTTCAAACAGTGGTTACAGCACGTAACTTAATTATTTGTGCTGAAGCAGGGGGAAACTGAAGAGGATCCAATTACATATACTGTCTTCCCATTAGATGAGCCGTTTGTAAATAGAGTACACACACTATAGGCTGCATGTGTAAATTTATAAGAAATACAAAAGCATGTATAGAAAAATTGTAACAACTTGTCTTTTGGATAATGATTACAAAATTTGTCTAGAAAGTTGGCCATATGATAGGCCAAATATCAGTATTCTTTAATAACCAATTTAATTGCTCTTTGGAATAAGGAATATTTCATTAAGTTCTTCTCAAAATACTTTTGTAACCCTGACCTACAAGTCTGTATTAACACAGCAACAGCTTTAAAACAGGGTGTTAAAAGTTTCTTTGGAGATAAAGAAATATAAATCTATATTAATGGTCCCTTTTCCCAAAGAACTGTTGTGAAACAGCCAACAATTGACCAGTCTGTATAATGTATCTATTGATAACTAACAGCTTCCTCTACTTTCTGCAAAGCTATTTCTCCTTCATCAGTTAATTGTCAAGGGGAATTAAGATTTGCATCTCCCTTGAGAACATCAAACAGAGGCTTAAGTCCTCCTCTGGTGAGCTTAAGGTGAGCTGTTATCTAATTAGCATCTCCTAGAAGCTTCTGAAATCATTTAAAGTAAGTAAACTATCTTTTCTTTTTTTGAATTTTCTGTGCCACAATTTGTTTAGGAATATAACTGGTGTCTCAAATATTGAAAAGATATTGCCTTTGAATGTTTTCTGGAGCAACAAGCACTCCCCAAAATTTTAAAGCTCGTTTTATGAGAACAAAGACTTGCATTGAAACTCCTTTCAGAGGGCTATTAACCATTTCTTGAGGCAAAACTTTCTAATAAGATCTCCTTTTCAATCTTGGTGAGGCTAAATTTGCCTCTGTCACTGTATCAAATAAAGTTGGCAGCAGGCCTGTACTGTGCCACAGCTGTTTTTATTTCTTATTACTTTTGCAATCATCTCCACCTGTTCGATCCTCTTCTCAACTATAAACATGGGTGAGTCAAAAATTCAATGGAATACTGGCAATTTATATTTTTAAGTTTCTTTTGCAATATTAGAGTATAACCATAACTTTGGGAAACAAAACCAATTTTTAACAATGTAAACAATCTTTTTTTTTTTTTTTTTTTTTAATTAACAGCAAGTACATTACTTTTATCTTACATAGTTCGGCTGCCAGTTTTTATATCTGAATGTATGATAGTGCAGCTTTTAATATCTCACTAAAGAGACATTGTTTTTAAATCTTATCTTTATATATCTGATCTCTGAATGACTTTAACCCTGAGTTACCAATTTTAATCTAGCTTTTTGTTACCAAAAGTTGTAATTTTTAATCATATCTAATAACTAACTTATAGGTTAATAACATATAACCAAGACACATAGAACATTTAGTACTTTAAAACCAGTCAGAAACAAAAGTGAAGTAGATGTACATTTTATATATTTCATCCAAACAAATCTTTCTTACTTTTTCTAGCTGTAATTTCAAAAAAAAAGCACCTTGTCATTTGTTGAGCCTAATAAGCTAATAAACACGGTCACAAAAAATTTTCCTAGGAAAACAGCCATCAATTTCTTTACCATAGAAGTAAAAAAAAACTTGTTGGCCCCCTCCAAGAGCAGCTTATGCAAATAATCATACCTGCCAGGGTTCCTTCTGGTGTGCCTTATTTCCAGCCCCAGAGTAAGGTAATTTATTTATCAGCTTCTATTGTGTAAATTAAGATTATCCTTTAAGAGAGTTTTAAGTTAAATCAAGCCAGAAGTTTTAACCTTTTTGTTTTAAAACATGAAACATAGAACATTTATTCATTCCGACGAAACAAAGACAGACACGTGGACAAATTTGGCGCGCCAAGGACACACAGTAGATAGAGAAAGCATAACTAAGAATTCTCTTCAGTAGGAGCCAGAGAGAAACCTCCTAATTTGCTCCTGCTCCCAGAAGGGCTCTGAAATAGCCTTTTCTTTTGTTAACTCGCCTGAGAGCACACTGTTTTAGCTCTCTCTCTCTCTCTCTCTCTCTCTCTCTCTCTCTCTCTCTCTCTCTCCCCACCTCTCTCTCTCTCTCCCTCTCTCTGTTCCTTTCACCAAATATTGCAGAGTAAAGCCCTGCAGCCCCTCAAGTCTCTCTAACTTCTTCTAGCAGTCAAGAGTCTCCTCATCACGTGCACAACAAGGACAAAACACAAAAACAGCAAGCAGAAACCAAACAACCTGAAACACACTGGCTACACCGAGTGCTCCCCAACCACACAACCGACTCAGATGGAAGGGGGTTGCCAGACTCCCCTCTCAGAAGGAGACCGCAATCCTCTTTCCTCAGATAGGAGGCTTTCACCAGACACCTCTGGCCCTCCTTAACCCCCCCGGACGTCTCCAGGGTTGGCAGCTTGTAGCCATCCAAGCACGTCTGCCGACTACAGCTTCCCAGTCATTACGACCAGTGAAGCAGCTGCAAAACCAAAAAGCGCTTTCCCGAATACAGAATACAGGTACAGATACAGAATCAGACCCGACAACTGACTTGCCGGTGCTTTACAGAATACTCCAAACTGAGTACAGATTATTTCGGACCGAATACAGATTATTTTAAACACACCTCAAACAGACAATGGACTCGCCGGCCGGCTCATGCACTCACTCACTCACACTGGGGATCCCCTTACCTCCAAGGTTGTTTCTGGGAGTGCGAGGGTGGCTGCTGTTTCCCGGTCAGGGAACCAAAATGTAAAACCCAAATGAAAAGGACCTCACCGATCCGTGGAGAACTGCAGACGCACCCCAAATCACTCACGAGAAACACAACTTGATGCAAATTGCAAGAGGTTTACTGGCTAGCCAGGGCTGTCTTTCCTTCAAGCCCGCGCAGGGGCAGCGGAATTCAGCAAAAGAACAAAAGAAGTTTACAGCTTTTAAGGGGGCATCTACAAACCAGGTGGGGGTGGAGTTAGGGAAGGGGGAAGGCTGAGAGTGGAGTTAGGGAAGGGGGAAGGAGGGGGAACAGGTCACTAGGTCATCGATACATTTGATCTCAAATTCCTAAGATGGATGGTGTGTCACTTTATAATTGGCTATTTCGAACTAATTTCACACTATATATCATGAGCTCCAGTTCAAGGGGGGTCAGGCTTATCTCAAACTTTTAGCATCCTGGCACCAACTGTCTCAGGGCTGTTAGTTCAAAGCCTGGCCAAGCTAATCTCGGGCCCATAGCATCCTGACACCATGAATCTTAAGGTTTGTTTAGTTAGGGCCATCTGTTCAAATGGTCAGCTAATTTTCTGGGACTGAGGCAACACAGTGTTTGACTTACAGGTTTTTATGTCTTTGCTTTTAAGAGTAGGGTTTAGGGGATCAACTTATGATTTTTCTATCTTTCACAATGACAGATGCTGAGATCTGCTATCATGCTCTCGGGGTGTCTGCAAGCTGGGTGAGATGTAGGGTGTTACAACCTGAGGGAATCCCACCATCCTCCCATGAGGTTCTCCTTATCCGGTTAAAGAGGAGCTGCAAAGGTGAGAAGAAGCTGACATTTGGAGCATGGTTGCAATCTTTTGACTCAGAAGGCAGAGGCAGTTGGACTGGTAGGTGTTCAGAGCCAGTCTGAGACCCCCATCTCAGAAAACAAAGCAAGCCTGGCTTAGTGGTGCACACCTTTAATTCCAGCACTGGGGAGGCAGAGGCAGGAGGATCTCAGAGTTAGAGGCCAGCCTGGTCTACACAGTGAGTTCCAAGACAATTAGGGTGACACAGAGAAACTCTGTCTCCAATAACCAAAACCAAAATGAAAGAGTGGAGAGGTGGCTCAGCGGTTATGGATACTAGCAGTTCTTCCAGAGGACCCAGGTTTGATGGCTAACCACCCACTTGGCAGCTCATAACTGTGTTACTTCAGTACCAGGAGATCCAACGCTATCTTCTGCCTCCTGTGGACACTGCACGCGCATGGTGCACAAGCATAGAAGGAGGCAGAACATCCATACACAGAAAGTAAAGTAAGAGGAAAAGACAAAACAAAACAAAGGTAGAAATGATTCCCACAGTAAAGAAAGGCACCTGTTGCCAAGCCTCACCACCTGAGCTCGAGCCCTGGAACTTGAATGGTGCAAGGAAAGAACCAAGCTGGGTGAAGCAGGGCATGCATTTGATTCCAGCACTCAGGAGTCAGAGGCAAGCAGATCTTTGTAAGTTTGAGGCCACTCTGATCTACAGAGTGAGTTCCAAATAGCCAAAGTTACATACGCAGAGAAACTCTGTCTCGAAAAACCAACCAACCAACCAAAAACAAAAATGAAAGAGAGAGAGGGATAGAGAGACAGAGAGAGAGACAGAGACAGAGAGACAGACAGAGAGAGGGAGAGTGGGAGAGGATGAGAGAGAAGGAGAGTGGGGAAGAGGGAGAGAGGGAGGAAGAGAGAGGAGAGGAAAGAGAGGAGAGAGAGAGAGCAAATGGGGGAGGGGGGACCAATCCCTGCCAGCTGTGGCTGGCTTTCACCCCATGCATGCAAGGCACATAACATTGTGACTACCGGTCACAGCTATCATTTCCAAACATTTTCTTTTTATTTAAAATGAAATCATGTGTGTGTGTGTGTGTGTATAATGAGACACTTTCAATCCCAGTGACTGAGGGGCTCCAGAGCAGGAGGATCTAGCCTGGTTTACACAGAGAGACACAGTCCCAAAAAACTCAAAACATAAATAAATAAACCAAACCACACCACTCAAAACTAAAACAGTAAAAATGTCCTGTTTATTGGTGACTTAACACAGTTTGGAATGATCTAAGTCTGGGATATGATCCTGAACAGGCCCATCACTCACGGAGGCTCACAGCCTGAGCTGCATTACTTAGTATAGTGAGTATTAGCTTCTAGCCACTGGTGTGTGTTTTAAAAGGTAAAATAAATGACATTCCAAAATCATCTCTTTGGTCATACAGTCACATTGAAAGGTGTACGTGGTTGAACACACAGAGTCCATTATTACAGAACATTCCAGCGCAGGGGCTGCCAGAGGCAGCAGGAAGAACAGGTTATGTGATCCAGGTGAGACTTAACAAATGAGAGAACTGAGAGCTGCTCGACCCCCTCCCCACCCCGCATCAGGGTGGAAGCCATGAGACAATAGTTCCTCCGCTGAGCTACAGGTTCAGCCTGCCCTGGGGACTCTGAATGTTTTAAAGTTAAAATGCACACAACATGGTTTTGGAGAGATGGAGAGATGGCTGCACAGTTAAGAGCTCTTGGTTTTATAGAGGGCTTGGGTTTGGTTCGCAGCACCCACACAGTGATTTATAACCATCTGTAACTTCAGTTCGAGGGGATTTGATATGCTCTTCTGACTCATGTCAGGAGGCAGACACTCATGTGGTGCATAAACACACATGCAGGCAAACACACACATAAAGTAAAAAAATATATACAAATGCATGTATATATAATACACACGTATGTATTTGTCATAAAACAGAACAACAATTCATTTTTTCACACAAGATGTATTCTCACCTGATATACCTTAGTCTATGCATTTTACCAAAAATGTAATTTTTATTTAATTTATCTCATTCTTTCATGTGTATGCATGTTTATGGAGGTCAGAGGTCAATCTCAAATTTTGTTCTCTAGGAGTCAATGCCTCCCTTTCGTTTTGATTTTTGCTTTTTTGAGACAGGGTTTCTCTGTGTAGCTCTGGTTGTCTTGGAACTTGCTGTGTAGACCAGGCCGGTCTCAAACTCACAGAGATCTGCCTGCCTCTGCCTCCTGAGTGCTGGGATTAAAGTCGAGAGCCACCGCAGCTTGGCTTGCCACCCTCCCCCACTTTTTTTTTTTTAAAGATTTATTTATTGATTTCATGTATATGAGTACACTGCCGCTGTCTTCAGACACACCAGTAGAGGGCATCAGAAATCATTACAGATGGTTATGAGCCACCATGTGGTTGCTGGGAATTGAACTCAGGACTTCTGGAAGAGCAGTCCGTGCTGAGCCATCTCTCCAGCCTCCTCCTCCACTTTTTAAAGACTTACTTTGTGTGTAGGAATATTTTGCTTGCATGTATGTGCAGCACATGGAGGTCAGAAGAGGGTGTCAGATTCCCTCTTCTGTGGAATTATAGAAGGTTGTGAGCCGTTATGTGGGTGCTGGGACTAAGACCTGGATCCTCTGCAAGAGCAAGAAGTGCTCAAAACCACCTAGCCAAGGCATCTCTCAGCTCATTCACTTGTGTTTTGGGTTTTTCTGGTTTTTGTTTTGTTTCCTGAGACAGGGTCTGGAGCTGACTGACTGACTAAGCTGGCTAGCCAGGCAGCTCTTAAGATTTACTGGTCTCTGTTCAAAATGCTGAGATTACAAGTGGGTGCTACCTTGGCTGGCTTTTTCCACAGGTTCTGGGATCAACCTCCGGTCTTCATGTTTGTATAGCAAGTCTTTTACCAGCTAAGCCATCTCTCAGGACCTGGAAAAAAATATTATGGCTTGTGCCTTGACCTACTGAGCCATCCTGCTGGCTCAGAAAAGCATAGTTATACAGCCTGCTTTTCTGGTATGCTCATCAGTTTGAAGAAATTCTGCTAAAAATAAATAAATAAATAAAAGGGACCCTCCCCCCCAACCCCACTGTTTTATAAGCACATAAGTGGGGCTGGGCAGGGCAGTGCTTCCCAGGTCAGGAACAGTAGCATTCAGGAGGAATATGTTGGGAAGAATAGTGTAGGTTGTTGAGAAAGAAATGGGAGTGTGTGTGGGGAACTCTGGTTGTACCACAGGGGCTGTAAATTTACTCTCTATACCTGGTGGCTTCTACATTCTCTACCTTTCTCCTCTCTCACCTACCTGGCCTTCCTAGCCCTTTAGTATGGCCTCGAGTGTAAATCATTATCTCTAGCAGGAAGCACAGAGCAGGCCTCAGCAACTGACGTATGTAGGGAAAGGACCTAGGAGATCGTCCCATCTTCAGAAAGTGGGACGTGCGGAGAAGGTCGTCAGTCTGGCAGGGGTCCCTCAGACCCTGGTGTCTGTTGGCCCAGAAGTTCTGTATGCTTTAGGCCTAGGGCATTGTGGTGTACTCAGTCTCCCGTGGTTCACCCTAAGGCCCTCCTTCTGCAGTACCAGCCACTTGAACACACCCTGACCAGGTCTTTAGAAGAAACAGTCCTCTTGAGATCTGAATGTCCCCACAATTCTAACCTCTTTGCCCCAGGGGAGGGGATGATCTTGGAGCTCACTCAGGCCTGGAAGGAACTTGTCTCCACACAGGTGGATCTAGGCCAGAAGTGGAGCAAAGTCCTTGCTCATGCTTGGGTCTTCTTCCACATGAGTTAGGCATGACTCTGAAATCCCTCATAAATGAAATCTATGGGATGGAGAACTGGGCCCAACTATAGCAGGAACTCAGGTGGATATTTACTGCAGCCCACTAGGAGAGGCCATTTTACAGGAAGTGCAGTGTCCAACAGGGACTGCACTGAAGTGAATTTCATCCTGAAGACAGATGTCAGAAGTCCATTAGGAAGATATATACTTGGAGATGCCAAACTTGAACCATTCATCTGTTAATTTGGAAACATATTTTTGGCAAAATATGCTAGACACTGTGCTTGACAGAATTACATCTGAGGAAGATGCAAACCAAACACGCTGACCTACTGAGATCCCAGGACGGCAGAATGTGTGGAGCTGTAGAACTTCACAGTCTGTTCCAACGCACCTTATTCCAGGTGATCCTCACCATGCCCCTTAAAACAGTCAGGGCAGGCCAGCCTGTGTCTTCTTACATGTCAGGAGAGAAACGTCTCTAGCTGCTCTGCCTCTGCTGGGGTCAGGCAGAGCACACAGCATAGTAGGAAAGCACTCTACTACTGAGCTACGTCTCCAGCCTTATTTCTGAAAAACAGTTCCAGGCAGAGACTGACTTATGGTAACAGAAATTATGGAAGGGCTGGGACAAGGATTCAGTTCAGACGGCACATGTATATGTATGTGTATATGTATATGAAGTATATGTATATGATGTATATGCATATAATGTATATGTACATGATGTATATGTATATGATGATGTATATATGCATATAAATGAATACATTTAATCCTCTTGACAGACCCAAGAAGAATGAACTCTCTTTAGTCCTATTTTAGGACTATGGAGGGCAGGAGAGATGTGCAAGCCTGGTGACTGGAGTTCTACCCCACAAACCCACTTAGAGATGGAAGGAGGGGCGGGCGGTGGTGGCTCACACCTTTAATCCCAGCACTTGGGAGGCAGAAGCAGGCGGATTTCTGAGTTCGAGGCCAGCCTGGTCTACAGAGTGAGTTCCAGGACAGCCAGGACTACACAGAGAAACCCTGTCTCGAAAAACCAAAAACAAAAAAAAAACAAAAAAAAAAAAAAAAAAAAAAAAAGAGAGAGAGAGATGGAAGGAGAGAACCACTTCAGCAAGATGTCCTTTGGCATCCACACACCTGCTGTGACATACGCATGCTCCTCCCCATAACACACACCCATAGGCCCACACTAGTAACCGATAATAATAACAACAGTAATAAAGTACCAAGTAGAGAGTGGGACCATGGATACTACGCAACAGAGAGGCCAAGGACCTTGTTTAAGGTCGCTCAGCCATGGACTTGAGAGCATTTGTGTGTAACTGAATGCCTGTAAGAACGCTGGCCCTGCCACATCTGGGTCCTGATGCCCTCTTTTCTCTTATTTCCCTGTGTTCCCAGAGGACACCTGCCCACCCAGCTGTCTCAGCAGCTTTCCTGCACAAGACACCAACAGCCTGATTAGATGGAACCTCTCACTCTAGCCTCAGGGAGGGGCGAGGAGGAACTGAAGAGAAAACAGCCTGTGGTCAGTTGGGGGCCACTGCCACTATGAAAGCAGGAAAAGAGAAGGTGCGGAGCCCAAACTGAGCTCGCCTCTGCTGGAGCGAGGCGGCGGAGCTGGAAGGGCGCACCCACTTGAGGAACAGCCTGGGCTCTGCGCCATCCTCAGTTCTGACCCAAACAGCGTGGGGAAGCCGCGTTCCTGCCTGCGGTCCCTTTCCTCGCGTCCTGGGACCCTGGGTACAAGGTGCACGGTGGGCGGGCGGCAGCGCTGCTCTGCTGTGTGTGCTTTGTAGTCAGAAGGTGACGTACACGGATGCCCAGTCCCGGGTCCCCCCCCCCCCCCCCCCCCCCCGCAGCCGCAACTCAGCAACCCCAGGCTCCAGGTTTCCCTGAGCCTACTGGAACTTGGGGCACAGATTCTGCGCCTCCTTTCTTCGATTCCCAACAGCCCCCAGTTGGAAGAATCTTCTGATTTCTAGATATCTCTTGGAACGTCCTGCGCTCCAACAACCCCACACCAATTTCCCAATAAGTTTATGGGAGCTCTCTTTGCCATCATAATTACCAAAAGAAGAACAAAAAAACTGAAGTGTGTGTTCATGTAAGGATTATTTATAAAAAAAAAATCAATCTTGTGGCACACGAGTTAAAATCCCACCCCCCACCTCACCCCCCACGCCTACAGCATGCGGAACCAGGAGGATAGGTTCTGGGTCCTTGTTGGCTACACATCCAGTTCAAGGCTAGCCTAGGCAACAGGTATCCTGTCTCAAACACAAATTTTGTTATAGTTTGGTAAAGTCTGTAAGTTCGAGCCCCACAAGCTGGGGGTATGGGATGAATACAAAATCTTTATATATTTTCATTTTTTACTTTTATTATTAAACATTTAAAATTACATGCACTTATTTATTTAGTGTGTGTGTGTGTGTGTGTGCGTGTGTGTACACGTGCATGTGCGGGTATCTATGTACACATGCCTTGGTGCATGCATGGAGGTCAGAGGACAATTTGAGCAATTGGGAATCTACGCGGCCCCTGGATGGAACTTAGGTTGTTAGACTTGGAACTAATCATTTTGTATATATGTGTATATATGTGTAGCACATGTGTGTGTCACATGTGTGTCACGTGTGTATATGGCCATGGAGGCCAAAAGAGAACCTCAGATGCTCTGGAGCAGGAGTTACAGGCAGTGTGAGCCACTTGAGGTGGGTGCTGAGAATCTACCTCAGGTCCTCTGGAAGAGCAGCAAATGCTCTTAAGTTGCCATCTCTCCAGCCCTGTTTATGTACCTTCAAAATTAAAATTCTAGTCTGACATCACTGTAAAGAGAGTTATGCAGCTGTAGGAGGTAAAACAGAGATCCATGTACTTTTTTTTTATCCAATTTCTTCTAATTTTTATTTATTTTATTTTTAAATAGGTTTCACTCTAGCCCAAGAGGGGCCTGAACTCACTATATAGGCTAAGCTTAGCCTTGAACTCCTAATCCTCCTGCCTCTATCTCTTCAGTTCCAGACCTGATGGTTATACCTGGGAAATTATAGCATAATATCACAAGATATTGATATGGAGGAGCTCAACATTCAGGCCAGATTATAATCTCAGTACTATTTTATAATCTCAGCACTTGGGAGGCAGAGGCAGGCAGGTTTCTACCAGGTCAAGACCAGCCTGGTCTATACATCAGTTCCAAGGCTACATAGTGAGACCCTGTCTCAAAAAGAAAAAAAAAAAAAAATCCCAACATTTCCATGACCACGAGGACCTCACCTGTTCCTGTATGACAGACGGTCCACACTTCTCTCTGACCCTCTTTCCTGGCATTCACCAGGCTGTTTCCATTTCAAGAATGTTACCTAGGGCTGGAGAGGTGGCTCAGAGGTTAAGAGCATTAACTTCTTCCAGAGGTCCTGAGTTCAATTCCCAGCAGCCACATGGTGGCTCACAACCATCTGTAATAGGGTCCAATGTTCTCTTCTGGTGAGTCTGAAGACAGCTACAGTGTACTCATATAAATAAAATAATTTTTTAAAAATGTTGCCTAAATGGAATTATACAGCATGCAGACTTTGGAAGTTGGCTGTTTTCAATCAGCTAGTTCTCTGGAGATCTACCCAGGCTCTTGGACATCAATAGTTCATTTCTTCTCATTGTTGAGTATTTCACGGGATGGATGAACCCCGTTTGTTTAACCGATTACCCACTGAAGGACATCTGGGTTAGCTCCAGTTTTACTTCAGAATAAAGCTGTTATTCTTGTAGAATGTTTTTGTGAGTTTAAGTTTTTATTTTTCTAGGACAAATGCCCAGAAGTACAATTGTTGTGTTGTATATTTGTTTTTAAAGAAACTGCCAAGCCATTTTCCACAATGGCTGCAGCATTTTACATTCTGACCCGTGGTCTATATAAGAGAGTCAGTAAATTCTTATTTTATGGGGCTGGAGAGATGGCTCAGCTATTAAGAGCACTGATTGATCTTCCAGACGTTCCCAGTAACCACATGGTGGCTCACAACCATCTGTAATGGGATCTGATGCCCTCTTCTGGTGTGTTGGAAGACAGCTGCAGTGTACTCATATAAATAAAATAAATAAATCTTTAAAAAGTTATATGTATGTGTGCTTTGCCTGTGTGTATGTCTGTATACCGTGTGTATACAGTGCTCTTGGAAGCCAGAAGAGGACACTGGATCTCTTGAAACTCGAATGGCAGGTGGTCATGAGAAGCTATGTGGGCACTAGGAGCAGCCAGTACTCTTCTTAACTGTTTTCTATTACAGCTATACTGATACCTCTTTGTGATTTTTTTCAAAAGATTTATTTACTTATTTTATGTAGATGAGTATACTGTCGCTGTCTTCAGACACACCAGAAGAAGACATTGGATTCCATTACAGATGGTTGTGAGCCACCATGTGGTTGCTGGGAATTGAACTCATGACTCAGGACTTCTGGAAGAGCAGCCAGTGCTCTTAACTGCTGAGCCATCTCTCCAGGCCCCCACTTGTGATTCTAATACACATTTCCCTAGTGACTAATGATGCTGAACATCTCCTCACAAGTTCATTTGTCATTGCTATATTCTCCTCTGGGGAGATTTTTGTACTGGATAGTCTTATGTCAGCCTGACATGAACTAGAGTCAATTGAGAAAATGCCTCCATAAGATAGGTTTGTAAGACATTTTCTTAATTAGTGATCAGTGGGGGAGGCCCAGTCCATGGTGGGTGGAGCCATCCCTGAGCTGGTGGTCCTAGGTTCTATAAGAAAGCAGGCTGAGCAAGTCATGAGGAGCAAGCCAGTCAGCAGTACCCTCCCACAGCTTCTGCAACAGCTCCTGCCTCCAGGATCCTGCCCTGCTTGACTTGCTGCCCTCACTGGTTTTGATGATGAAGCATTTGTAATATGGAACCAAATAAACTCTTTCCCAAGTTGCTTTTGGTCGTGGTGTTTCATCACAGTGATAGTGACCGAGACTAGAACAGTTTCTATCCCCTGTCAGCTTTCTAGCTGGATGGCTTTACTGCTTAGTTTTCGAGTCCTTCATGTCTTTTGTGGTTGTCATTATTGGAAGGGTTGCAGACCCTCTCCTAGTCATGCTCATATGTATGCTTATATCCTCTCTGTCTCTCTCTTCCCTTCCTCCTCCTCCTCCTCTCCCTCCTCCTCCCCCTCCTTCTACTTCCTTTCTCCTATACTAGAGGCGGAGCCAGTGCCTCACAGATGCTAACTAACCCCTCTATCACTGAGATACATCTCTCATCTTTTTGGTATTTTGTTTTTATTTTGAGACAGGGTCTCACTAAACTGTCTAGTATTACCCTTGAACTCACTCAGTTACCTAAGCTGGCCTTGAACGTTTGAGCTTTCTGCCTCAGCCTTGGAGTACCAGGCTACAGATGGTTTTTAATGTCCTTGATTTTTTTTTTTAAGAATTATTTATTTATCTATATGAGTACACTCTAGCTACTTTCAGACACCAGAAGAGGGCATCAGATCCCATTAGAGATGGTTGTGAGCCACCATGTGGTTGCTGGGAAATTGAACTCAGGACCTCTGGAAGAGCATCCAGTGCTGAGCCATCCATCTCTCCAGCCCAACATCCTCGATTTTAAGTGCAACTTACCAAGTTTTTTTTTCTACGATGTGAAGACATAGCTATGAAGTCTGAGAACTCTGCTTGCTCCTAGATCCCAAAGCTTTTCTCCCACTTTATTTTTTCCTAAAAGTCTATACCTTTCCCCGCTTTTTACTTGAATTTGTGATAACTTTGAGTCGATGCTTGTATAAGGTTATGCGAAGGGTCAAGACAATTGTTCTTTGTTTGAATTACCTCCAGCTTCCTTGGCACCAATTGTTTGAAAGTCTGGGCTACTTCCATGAATTGCATTTATGCCTTTGTCAAAAATCAGTTGAGCAAAGGTCAATGTGTAATCCAGCATTGGAGAGGCCTGACTAGGAGGAGGGCACGTTTGAGGCCAGGCTCTCTAAACAAAAGCAAGTTGGGCATCTTTGTGTGTGTTTTCCTGGCTTCCTCATGGTGTTCCCCTGGTAGAGGTGTCTGTCATCTGTGAACCCTCTGCCAGACTGACATACAGTTTGAATTACTGCACTTACAGGATGACCTCACACCTGCAGATTGTTTCAGTGATTCTTTTCACCTTCCAAAAACAGCCTCTTCTATCCTAGATCATTTACATTTCTAAGATTTAGAGTAATTTTGTCTGGATCTTTAGGCCATGTGCGTGGCAGGTGTCTGCCTATAGTCCTAGTACTTGGTGATAGACACAGGATATCAGGAGTTTAGGATCAACATGATGAGCTGAAGGCTGCACAGTGGGTTGTGGGCTAGCCTGGGCTACATGAAACCTTGTTTCAGAAAAACAAAAGCAAAATCCCATTTACTTGCTGATTTTGATAGCTTGTCTCCTCTCTGTTTAAATTTGCTAGTCTTGTCAATTTTATTGGTCTTTTCAAAATAAGTACATCTTTAAGGCTGGGGGTGTGACCATATGGCAGAATGCCTGCTTTGCATTCCCAAGGCCCTGAGTTCACTACTCAATCATAGAAAAACGACAACAAAAACACCTAGTTTTTCTTGTTTGTTTGTTTCGTTGAACTTTCCCCCTATTTTTCTGCTTTCACCTTAGTTATTTACTGTTGTTTGTTTGAGAGAAGGACTTGCTATGTAGCACAGGTAGATCTTGAACTTGACACTTGCTTTGCCTTTGTCTCCCAAGTGCTTGGATTACAGGCATACATCATGACAAAACATATCCCTATTTAAAGTGTGAATGTTCTGTAGACAGTGTGTAATTGGGTCATGCATTTTGAGTTTGGGGATTGGTTTTGTTATTGTTTGTTTGGAAACAGGGTCTTATATATCCAGGACTGGCTTCAAACTCCTCACTTTGTAAGAATGGCCTTCAACTTCTGATCCTCTTGTCTCTACTTCATGTATGCTGGAGGTACAGCCAGAGACCACCACACCTTGTTTTATGTGGAGCTGTTGGATAGATCCAGGGCTGGTGGTCTGCAGCTCCTAGGGGGTGGGCCGAGTAAAGGTTGCTATATGTGGCAGGAAGAAGCAGAGATACTTTGTGTGTGTATGTGGGAGGGATAGAGATATTAAGTGTCTTTAGTAGAAAGATGTGCCCAGGTGGGTGTAAAAAGATACACAAACAGGTGTAGCAGACCAGAGAGTGCCCAGGAGGCATAGCAGGCTGCAGAAAACCAGTGAGACAGTTACAAAGTAGAGAGGGGGAGATGAATAGTTACAAAGCAGCAAAAGATGTAGACCTTAGAATTGGGAGTTAGATTTTCTGTGTGGCAGAAGCCAGCAGAAACAATCTGATCTGTACATATCTTGGGAGAGTCAAATCAGCAGCTTGGTTCAGAGCTGCCAAGTTCCTTAGAAAGGAACCCATTCATGCCACTCCCGTGATTTAGGCACCAAATGGATGAAAAAAAAAAATGAGCTGAGGCCAGGTGGCTCCTAGGTATGGTTTGAGGAGAGGGTTTATGGTAGATACAAGGGAGGAAACAGGTATGCCAGCCAGGATGTCTCCGTAAGACATACTGGGGCTGCTGAGAGAAGCTAGCAGGCAGCATCTGCTTTGATGTGTCCATACTACAGCTACAGTTTGTCCCAGGTTTGAGACTAAACAGAAGGTATGAATTTTAAACTCGGTCCCTGCTATTTGAGGGATCGAAGAGATGGCTTAGTGGTTAAAAACAAGCCAGAATGCATTCTTTGAGGCTGGAGAGATGGATCAGCGTTAGACCTGAGTTCAACTTCCAGGACCCATAAAGTGGCTCACAACCACGTGTGTCTCTAGTTACAGGACATTTAACAAGCTCTTCTGACCTCCACAGGTAATAGGCAGGCACATGGTGCACATACATATATCTAAACAAACCACACACATACACACACACAAATAAATCTAAAGAATTTTTTAAATTGCTATTTGAGTTAACACCTTAAGTTTTATTTTAAAAAAGCATTAAATGAAGTTTGATTTATGGTTAGGACAAAATTTTCACATTCATAAATTCATAAAATGACACTAATGTCTGTGATTGCATTGTGTTTTGTGTGAAATGCCATCAGCATGGATGATTATAGAATCACAGTGTATCAACTCAGGAAGCCACTGGAATACTTCGTATCCTTTACTGCAAAACCTTCAGTGGAGATTTATTCATTATGTTCACAGTAAGACAGATGTGGTGATGCACACCTGTAATTCTGGCACATGGGAAGCAGAGGATCAGGAGTTTAAGGCCAGCCATGGGAAGCCTTGTCTCAAAAAAAAAAAAAAAAAAAAAAAAAAAAAAAGTAAAATAAACAAGTATGTTCATCAAGTTACCATGCAAATTTGATTTCTTAAAATAAATATATCAAAGAAGTATTTTAAAAATAAATTTATGATCTATGGTTAGTAAATATTTGATTTATAGATCCATCTAATATACCTATGAAGTTTGGTTACATAAAATTTTCTTGGGCAAATACAGCTATGAATGGGAGTTTATTTATTTATTTATTTATTTATTTTTGTTTTTTTGAGACAGGGTTTCACTATGTAGGCCTGGCTGTCCTGGGACTTACTCTGTAGACCAGGCTAGCTTCCAACTCAGAGATTTGTCTTCCTCTGCTTTTCAAGTACTGGGATTAAAGACCTGTGCCACCACCACCACTGGTTATTAATGGAAGTTTAATGAGTCTTTTCCCAGAGATAGTTGTTGGCTCATGAAATTTTAGTTGTCTTTTTTTGTTTGTTTGTTTTGTTTGCAGACCAAGCTGGCCTCAGACTCACTATGTAGGCCAGGATGGCCTGGAACCAGCTACTCCTCTTTCTGCTTTTGCCTTCTAGATACTATAATCACAAGTGTGTATCACCATGCCCACTTAGAGGTTTTGTTTGTTTCTTTAGATAAAGTCACCTACAGTCCATGATGGCCCCAAAACTCACTATGTAGGCAAGGATGACTTGAACTTCTGATCCTCCTGCTTAACCTTCTGGGTGCTAGTACCACAGGATGCATACCACAGGTTTATGCTATGTTGGGGATCAGACCGAGCTACGTTCCCAGCCCCACTTCAGTCTGCTGCACAGCTTACCACCCTCAAACACAGTTCTCAGGCTCACTGTACCTCTGTCCCTTTAGCCACAAACACATTCTTTGCATAAGCTGGAGCTGAGTCGCCTTCATTTCCTGCTACCGTTGAGACAACTCATCTGGACCTTAAAGCAAAGCATATTTTCATCTCTCAGTTCTGTAGGCCAGAAGTCTGACCCATGACTCACCGGACTGTCATAAGGGGAGGATCTGGATGCCTTTCCATCTGGATTCCCATGAGACTGCCCGGTAGCAATGTTACCTGAGGTGCTGTGACGGCAAAGGCGGTGTTCACCATCTAAGGACATACTGAACGTTGTCTGTATCTCCGTCAGAGAGGACAAACCACTCTATCTCTCATGATAGAAAGACGTAATTGTCTCTGTCCTGGTTACCATGGCTACTGTGTTCATACCATAGGAGCAGAGTCAGAGGTGGCTGAGAAATGGAGCTTACCAATAATAGCAAGACCAGAACATCCAATGCACAGGTTCTTAAATTCTTTGTCTCCCAGAGACCGCTGCCTCCCCCCCCCCCCATCTTGGTGAACATTCACAATACATAAGAAGAGTCTTATATTTTTGACTTTCTTAGTCCATAACTCCATTTCTGAGAACTCTTGGTCACCAATCCCCCAGTGTTCCAAATCTGGCCAAAATTAACCACTACCCAGGAATCAATTTGGATCTGACCTTTGGCCACTTTTACTTCGGAGCATGAGAGCATGAGAGCATGAAGGAGGGCCATGAATTAGGAGTTAAGAAGTCACACGAGTCTCTACTCTTTGGATGAGAAGCCATGTCACATGCCTGACTCTAAGGCTTTAGATCATGTCTAGTTTGTCCTGGGTGCTTCAGTCTTTCTCACTTGATGTCTTGTGGAATGGTGAATTCTCGAAAGAGTGTAGGAGGCAACCAGGAGCCATTTGTTGAAAGGAAGGTCCTGAAGCCTACTGACTGTTACACTGTGAGCTGGACCAGCTGCAGCCTCACACATGAAAGCCCCGTGGATTTTTGATTACTTGGCAACTGGGTAGAGCAGGTGTTTTCGTTATCTTGTGTTTCTTTCTTAGTGGCAGGGACTACAAAGCCCACAGTCTGCAGGAGCGGTCTGGCATTCTCCATGTCTGAACCCCAGAACTGTTACTAGACTTTGAGTTTTCCAGGGGGTTATGTATGGCAAAAGTCTGGCATATTGTGAATCTAGCCAAGGCATCTAGAACCTATTAGCATGATACAATTATAGTCTTATGAAACAGTAAGGCAGAGTTCTTAAAAAAAAAAAAAAAGATTTAGTTTTATGTGCACTTTGTTTTGCCTGCACATCTTTCTGTCCATGTGAGGTTGTCAGAAGCCCTGGAACTGGAGTTATAGACAATTGTGAGCTGCAATGTGGGTGCTGGGAATTGAACCTAGGTCTTCTGGAAGAGTAGCCTGTGCTAACAGCTGAGCCACTTCTCAGCCCCAATGATTTTTTTTTCTCCACAAACAAAAGGTTTTTGTTTGTTTGTTTGTTTGTTTGTTTGTTTGTTTTTGTATAGCCCTGGCTGACCTGGAACTCACTCTGTAGACCAGGCTGACCTCGAACTCACAGAGATCCACCTGCCTCTGCTTCGGGAGTCCTGGGATTAAAGGCACGCTTAAAGATGGGCTACAGTTCCAGCTTAAGAAGGAATTTTCTCAATTGAGACTCCTTCCTCTCAGACTCTAGGTTGTGTCAAGTTGGCACAGAACTACCCAACATAAGCAGTTAGCTCTCTTCAATGCTCAGCCATCTCTCTAGCCTCTAGTACAACATTTTTAAAAGGATGTTACTTTTAGTAGTTCATCCCTATAATCCCAGGAGGATTGTGAGTTTGTAGCCAGCTTGTGTTACATATTGAGTCTATGTATATGAATACAGCTATAGGTGTGGTGATGCCCACTTTTCTTGGGAGGTAGAGGCAGGCAGAATTCTGTAAGTTCCAAGCCAGCCTAGGCTACATAATGAGACCCTGTCTCAGAAAAACAAAGGAAGGAAGGAAGGAAGGGATGAAGGGGGGGGGAGGGGAAGAGGAAGGAAGAAGGAAGAAGGAAGAAAGAAAGAGAGAAAGAGAGAAAGAAAGAAAAAAGGATTCTGTGGTAAAGTTATACACAGCTGCAAGGGTGGGCAGCTCTTGAAAAGGTTAACAACAAATCTGCTTGATGGCTGGCAACAAACCCCAACTCCTTAAGGATAGAAGTGTGTGTGTGTGTGTGTGTGTGTGTGTGTGTGTGTGTGTTGAACCCAGGGCACCTTGTACATGCTAGGCAACTGCTTTACTATTGAGCTATTTCTTTAATCCTATTATGTCTTTTAAATATCTTTTCAGGACTGAGGATGTAGGTCACAGTAGAGTAGCTGCCTAGCATATGCTACAGCCTGGGCTCAGTTCTAAGCATTTTTTTAAAAATCCTTCCCATTAAACCAATAAATATAAATATTTTTAAGTCCATAGACTGAAGCAAGGGGTTGCTACAAATGATTTAACTTAATTTAGTTTTAATGTTGTGTGTATGAGTGTTTTGTCTTCATTTCAGTCTATGTACTACTTGTGCCTGGTGCCTGCAGAGGCCAGAAGAAGGTACTCAGTCCCATGGAACTGGAGTTACAGACAGTTGTGGGCTGCCATGTGGGTGCTGGGAATCAACCTGGAGTCTTCTGGAAGAACAGCAGGTGCTCTTAACAGCCGAGGCATACTGTAGCCCAGAAATTGCTGTAAGTTTGAGGATAGCCTGGGCTAGAGAGTAACATCTCATCTCAAAAACAGGCAGATGCTTCATTCACTGGTATGTTTGTCAGAGCTTCTGAGAAAGGAAAATCCTCAAGGTCCCCTTGGGGGAAATGACTGAGGGGTGGGTGGGTGAACTGGACCGCCCACCCTTAATCTTGTCCAACATTCTTCTCTCCCCAGGCTTTTGGATTCTGTGTTCCATGTTATGAAACGTCTTTCTGCTTCACTATGGTAGGTCTACTGAGCCCATGATTTACCCAGTCATGAAGGAGATGAACATGACCCCTACCTACTAGAGTTAGCACGTGATGCTTGGGCTCCCTGAACACTATACATAACTACAGCTCTACCTGAAACCCCGACTCTTCCTCTCCAGTTTAGCACTTTTAGGATCCAGCCACACCCAGTCTCTAAGTTCATTCTGTATTAACTTCAAAATTCTTGTGATTCTCTGTACTCACGAGTCTTCTTTAGGCTTAGCTCTCGTGCCTGTCACTGTCACCATACTTTGGAGGGACCCACACACATTAGCCTCCTCAGGCAAAGCTGAAGTAGAACCTCTAACCAGCCTCTTTGATAGAAAATCAGTGGCCTTTGCCAGCCAGTGAGATTTAGAAGGTTCTGGTCACAAAGTATTCAAGAGTCTGTCCCCAAACCGTATTCTTAGGAAATAAATAATAAATAAACCTCAGTTCGTTTCCTCCAGGATGTCTCTAAGATCCAGACCTAATTCACCAACCCACAGGTCTGGCTTTAGCTACAAGCCGGTAGCCTCAGGTGTTGATGTATCTACTTGGGAGGAGCAGCCCAGTTCTTATTGGCTAAGCATTTAGAACTGTCAGCTTCCGAGAGCTCTCCCTGTAAACTGGCCAGCACAGCCTGAGCATCCAGACCACTCTAGGGCATTTGGGTTTTTCCCCACCATAACAGTGTCTGTCACAAACACAGACTCTCTCTCAAAGGCCAGTTCCCTCTGAGGGAGCTAACTGAAGAAAACAGAGATACCAATTTGGCCAGTTACTAGAAAGGTGATTTTCAAACCCAGTCAAGCCGGGTCCCTTTCTCAAAGACTCATGATTGCAGTACGCATGCGCCATCCAAGCTTGGGGTGGGGGGGCGTTTGAAAGCCCATGCATTTCTGTAGCTGTTACCCATGGGTCTTGCCCTCTCCCTTCCCTGTCCCTGTCTCTCTGTCCTCACAGAAGGAAGGGCTGGCTGCTGAACATGGCTTTAGACACACCTGGGAGCCCCCTGACCAGCTTGCTACCAGCAGCAGTCAAATTGGCAGGAGATGGGCTCCACCCCGCTTTTGCCTTTCAGACACCGTTTCTCTGAATCTGGTCACATCCTAGAGATGTCTAAGGAATGTACCTTTTAGCCTTTTGGCCTCAAGTGGGAAGGCTCAGATTTAAGTGCCAACCCATTCCATTTAGTTCCTTTGATTTTGCCACCAGAAAGCCTGGGGTTAAATTCTGGCTTTGTACATCTGTAGCTGTGAGACGTTGGGAAAGCTATGTAGAGGCTGGAGTGCGTTGTTCTTGCAGAGGATCCAGGTTCCATTTCTAGCCTCCACATCTGGCAGCTCACAAGTGCCTGTAAGTCCAACGACAGGAATCTGATATTCCTCTGACCTCCTTAGATACACACACACCACCACCACCAACAACAACAACAATAACAACCCAGATATTTTAGCCAGGTGCTGGGGAATACACCAGGAATCTCAGAACTTGTGAGGCTAAGGCAGAAGGATTCTTAAGTTTGAGGATAGCCTGGGCTATACGGTGATATTCTATATTTAAAAAAAAGAAAGAAAAGAAGCTCAGTGTGGTGGTGCACATCTTCAATCCCAGCACTCAGGAGACAGATCTTCACACAGCAAGTTCCAGAGCAGAGCAGCCAGAGCGACATGGTGAGACCGTGTCTTAACAAAGCAAAACAAAACAAAATAAAACAACAAGGAAGGAAGAAGGAAGGAAGAAGGAAGGAAGGAAGGAAGGAAGGAAGGAGGAAGGAAGGAAGATCCAGTGTGATGGTGCACACTGATAGTCTGAGCACTCAGGGAGCAGAGGCAGGAGGATCACTGGACATTCAAGGCCAGCCTAATCTACACAGCAAAACTCTATTTCAAATAAAAGAAAAGAAAGGAAAAAAGGAAGGAAGGAAAATACAGTGGGGGGGACAGTTAGATGGCTCAATGGGTAGAAGTGTTTGCCAAGGGAGCCTGACTACTTGAGTCTGATGCCTGGTACCCACATGCAAGGAAAGGTGTGGTGATTCCACACAGTGCCCACATGTAAGGACAGGTGTGGTGATTCCACACAGTGCCCCCCACATGCAAGGACAAGTGTTGTGGG
>NW_023045290.1:5000-39251 GCF_011762505.2 Arvicanthis niloticus | reverse complement strand
TTTTACAGAGGAACAATTCTGGATCAGAGCTCTTGACTGTAGTATAGCAACTCCATCTCTCCAATTGATACCCTATCCTTCCACTGGAGATGGTCTCCACAAATTCCCTCTACCCATTGTTGGGCATTTCATCTAAGGTCCCTCCCTTTACTCCTGAGTGTCTTTCACCTCCAAGGTCTCTGGTACATTCTAGAGGGTCCCCCTATCTACTACCTCCCAAGGTTGCCTGTGTCCATTTTTTCTGCAGGCACTCAGGGCTTCATTACTGATTCCATTTCTTACAAAAGCTCACCTCCCTCTTGTCTGCTGTTAGTTAATGTGTGGATTTCAGACACAATGGCAGTTTAAGCCAGTAGAGCCATGTTGTTTGAAGCCAAAGTAATACAGCTCTTCAAACCACTAACTGAGCCTTGAATAGACATAATTATCAATGTCATCTCTAGTAAGGGACAGTTTGCTGAGGTAGGATATAATTACATTTGTCTCACTTATCCTGAAGATGTATATACAATTCTGGAATGTGGCAACCAGCCTGTGTTACAGCACAACCTATGAAACACCAACACAGATTAAGGTATTTAACCATCCAAAGGACCTAAGAAATAATACAATGCTCAATTAATTATGGAATAACACATTTTAAGACTTCTTTAAATTTGTCATTAGCTAAGTATACACTTTCTTTCACAACCATCTTTGTGTATGTGTGCATATGTTCATATATCCTGAGAAAGAAAGAAATAATATAGAATACTAAGACATTATCTTTTGACTTCTCAAATTTAAACTGCAGAATTCAGAAATTATTTTTTGACTAACATCTTTCATGCATTTATTACCCACTTACTTTCACTATTAACAAAAGGAATTCATAAGCCTTTGTTATAATGTGGCAAATACAAAGACCTGTCCAGGGTATATAGATAATACACAGTATTTGGCTGTGTTTTAATTTACAGGCTCTGGAGTACTTCTGTGATAGGAGATGAGAGCACGGGGTAATGGCACTGTCTTCTGAGCGATGAAAAAAAATATGTTATTGTTACTTTATCTAACAAAAACACTTCCTCTCAAAATTAGACAGTATTTAAATGCTTCTTCAGTCTTGTGATAAACAGAAAGCCTGGAGGACAGCTCTAATCTTGGGAGCTGACTAACAAAAGGAATTATTGTCCTTTATTTTATCATTAAATGTATCAAAAACTTCAAAGTAAGCCCTCTGATTTCTTTGATATTTTTGTTCTAACACAGAGAAACAAACAGAAGACCACTTTGAAACTACAAGAATGGAAATTAAAAACACAATGACTTATCAGGTTAGTGTCAGAAAGCATTTGGATTCATTATAATTAAGTCCACCTGTATTGTCACACAACTGTTATACAATTCCCCCGCATGCCAATTTACTGTGTTCTTTCCTGATTTTGTTTGGAAATTCCAATTTGTTTTAGTTTCAATGAATTATTTATGTATTACGAATTAAGATTATTCTTAGTATCATCTATTCCCACTGAAGGTCGTGATAAGATTGTCAAATTTTATCCATACAACTTCATTTGAGAGATCAGGAAGTTCATTCCTATACCCAGCAATAGAAATAATGGAACCGGGCTAGAACTCCCATCAGTCGGGACCCAGATCCTTTTCTTCCTATTACGTCCCACTCCCCCAGTTCTTCTAGACCTTTCCTGTTACTATGAATGTAATACAGTAGTTATCATAAAACAAATTATTTAAGTATACTTTAAGTATACTGCCTTTCTGTTGTTACTCATCGCTTCCATCAACAGTGATTCTGGGGCCTCTCACACAAATCATTAATCAAGAGAATGCTCCAAAGTCTTGTTTATAGGTCAAACTAAAGAAGGTATTTTTCTCAACTGAGTTTTTTGTCTTCCTAGATGATCCTAGTTTTGTGTCAAGTTGACAAAAACTAACCAGAGCACATAAGTAGTCACTTTAAAAATGTATTTTCATGATCAACATTCCTAAAGAAAAAAAAAATGGCACTTGTTTCTATAATTATAAAGTTCCAAACATTCATTAAATGGCTGGTCATGGCGTCAGATATACAACACACGCAAAAACTTCATGCTCCTCTTCTTTGTGAACCAGGTGATAGGGACAGGTTACCATGCAAAGGTTGAAGGGGAAGGCATGGTGTTTTAGTGTCTTATGCTCAACATTTCAAGAAACTTCTAAAGTTGGGAGGTAGTAACTGGCATTCAGATGACCTGTGGTGAGTAAAGAGATCTCAATGCTACCTGATGGAAAGAGAGTTTCTTGTCAACTTTGTAAGATGTGGGGTTCCACACTGATTTGCTTGATGCCACTAACTAATCACAACAAAAGAAGCTTCTAAAGAGAACCAATTCATTCAGAAGTCTTTATAAATGTGACAGAAGCAATGGCAGTTATAGGATCCTTTCTCCTCCAACACTAGCCTGGAGTTCAAGAAGTCAGATACAATTGATCCCAGCACTGATGAAGCAGATCATCGGAAGGAGTGGTGGTTTGTTGAAGAAAGCACGTTGTATTCTTTCCTCTTGATTTTCCTCCTTTGCCTGCTGTGACTTTGGAAACCAAGAGTCATTTTCTCTTTAGTCAATGAGGAGGGGTTTTTCAGAGACTTTATATATATTCTAACTTTAGAGCCCAAGACTCTGTGTTATGTATTTTATGTATTTCATTGCTATGTGGCTAGTTTCCCATAAATTTGCAAGTTGAAGGAGAAATCTTTTGACTGCCCACAGAAATCAGAACATCCTATTACAAGTAATCTAAACAATTATGAAATTTTAAAATTGGATAAATAGGATATTTTTTTAAATTCTATTTTGATATTCTACCATTGCATTGACACAGGGAATGTAAAAAAAAAAAAAACCAAGATAATTATTTCCAAGTTTCCTTTCTTTACTTCAAGCTCTTCCACGAATTTTCTATTTTCTAGTTAATTATAAATACAAGGGGGCAGGGTGTGGAACAAAAACCTAGCCAAGTTGAGTCTAAGCACAGTCTCCCTTTAAGGGCTGTGTCTAATTAGTTCCTTTTAAACTTCTGACCTGGTGGAAAAAGCAGTCTATGGCCTCTTTCCAACGAGATAGTTTACGTTTTGTCGTTCTGACATGGGGGAGCATTGGACTTCATCTCATCTGTCTCTCTCCAAGGCATGGGGCCAGAAAAGCAGCAAGTTCCAAGTGGGAAAAAAAAAGAGCTGAGAATGTTATAAAACATGTGTCTGATACCTTTCTGCCCTTCTTGAGGTGAAAATGAGGTGCATTATGGCATGACACTACCCAGATCTCCTCAAGTACAGATCTGAGAAAGCCAAGAAAATCTTTTCTATCTACATTGATTGTCTGGAAGAGGACTTGAAAACTATAAAACAAGGGCTGAATAGCACAAACGTTTAAAACTTTGTATAGACACCAGTTCTTGGAAAGGGGAGAGGAGCAAATTTTCAGCACACTCAAGAGTCACCAGCACATCCTCAGCAGGCCTCCTTCATGGGGCTAGTTACAGCAAGGAACCTTTCAATAGTCCTACTGGTAATTCACCTGAGTGTAGCACTCAGTTAAATAGAATTCCCTTCTCTTCATTTTGTTTAACCAAAAGGCAACCTTGACTTTTGCACAAGCAGGTAAATTGCAAGGGTATTTGGAACACAGGGATTCATGAACACCTCTAGAAAAAACAGCGTCTTTATGTAGCAACTTCATGAATAAAGAGAAATCCATTTTCAGCTCTGTTCTCTGCCTATAAGCTTCATACTCATTTCAATATGTGGGGAATTAATTTCTTTTTTCTGCTGTACAATAAAACGTGGCAGTAAAGTATGGCTCTTCAAATTAAAAAGGAGGAGATAAAGTATGAATTTCAAATCAAAATGACTTATTCTGTGACTGTACTATCTTATGTCAAAATATACCAAATGAAAGATAGAGATATGTCTTTGAATTTTAAACTATCCTGAAATAAAAGATAATAAAAATCTTCAAATGAGCCGATGATTGAAAGTGCAATACATTAGTGCTATTTTTTTTTTTTCATCTCGTCTAAAAATACTATAGAGTAAATGTATTCATGCTGGAATCATTGGTGTTCAGGCATTTCTGCCCTTATTTTTGGCCATAATCTTATAATATTTTTTCGAATAATATATTACCCTTTGCAGGGTGATTCATGATTTTTTATTATAATTATGTACTTTGCAAACTCCAGTTATTTTCTATCATTGCTTCAGGTCTGCCTTTAAAGTCAGCTAAACATTGCCCAGCTGAGAGCAGGTCAATTAAATATCGTTACTAAGGTTGGCAATAGAATTACAGAGAAGATAATCTTTGGGAAAATGAGAAAAAAAATATGTGAACAAGTTATTCTGTACCATAATTTGAGATAAGATTTGTAGGGACGAGGGGGAGATTCTGTATAAGTCCAGATTCTCCAATTGTGTTTACTGCTTGTGAGTTTTAACTTTCAAAGCATAAAAGAAAAGTCAGAGGGGAATGAACCACTCCAAGGACATAGTGTCTTACAGAAAAACAACACTACTTACACTGAGGCTGCAGCAACAGGAACATGGCCCCACAGGCTCAAGCAGGGATTTAGTGCTAAGAAGGGAAGTGGAGATGGGCTCCTCCTCCTAACCAAGAAGCTATCTCGGTCATCTGTTTGCAAAAAGCAAATTAGTTTTCTCAAGAAAGTCCCACTAGGTATACAAAGTACAGCTTATAGGCAGGCCCGTGCCCAGCACTAGATGGCCAACTCAAGTGGACTGCATAGGATTTTCATAGATTTTGTTTGTTTGAGCTGTTTTGTCATACTCGATTTTATCCTGTATGGAATAGTTTTTGATTTTGTGGTTTTATGAATTTAGTTTATATGTATGTCCCTGTGTGTAACATGTGTGTATGTGTGTGTACACGTGCGTGTGTGCATGTGTGTGTGTGTGTGTGTGTGTGTGTGTTTAATTCCTGGTTAATTTTTTGTTTGTTTTGGTAACCTGTTTGCTAAAGAGAGAGAGAGAAAAAAGGAAATTCGATTCAGTGTCCTTGGGGAAGGAGAAGGATCTGAGAAAGGAGTTGCATTTGTGGAAAGAAAAAATGAGATCAGAATATATTGTATGAAAAACTTTCTTTTCAAGGGAAGTTGTTTTAAATCCTAAAAAAAATATTTTCAATTATTAATCAATTTTTGTTCACATTTCAAATGTTATCCCCTTCATGGTCTCCTGTCCACAAACTCCCCTCCACCTCTACCTCCTCTTTGACTCTAAAAAAATTATTAAGATCTAGTTTATTTATTTTTTCCATCCAATTGATATTTTCCTTTTTGGTGTTACTAGGAAAATTATCCCAAGGTCTTACAAAAGTCTTCAATGAGTACCACATTCCCAGTCATCAGGAAGTTTGTAAATTCTTGTCATTAATTATTTTGGACCAACTTGTCAATTTCTACACTGATAGGATTCTCAAGAAGGCTGAAATCCAATACAGAATTTTAAGAATCCTGTAGAAATATTTCAACTTGGGTTTTGTGGCAGGAGCATAAACACTGGGGACAGAAGGGGATGAAAGATACAAGGATACCTTTATGAATCTAGAAATTTTGCCTTGTGCACTATATATAGGGATTGGTTATGACATAAAACCATGGTTTATGTTTCTGGAGAGTAGAGTATCTTCCATTCCAGTTAGAACATTCCAGTAAGCACCGATTCATATTCATCATGTGTCTTAAAATATATTATTGCACATTGCTATACATTGTGAAAGTGTTACCACTTATAATATGCGGCTCAAATAAAATATAGAAATCCAAACTATTGTAATAAATAGGTAATATAGCACATATTAACTACTGTTACTATGGAAAGAATACATGCAAATGAGGATGAAATACAAGCATACATCCCAAATAAGTAAACTGAATTTTGAAACCAAGCCATCTGATGAAAGAAAGAAAAGTGTGACCAAGTCATTGGACTATATCTTGTCGTCAAAGTACTGCTTACCACTCTTTAAAGCAAAGCCATGTTCTGATGAATGAAATTCTCTTCTGAATTCCATTGCTGTATTACTCCACTAAATCCTATTAATATTAGTTATTCTTATTGGTTATTTTTAGTGAGTGTTCATGTGTACTTTATTGTGACTTTCACTTGCATGCCATTACTTGTTTATTTTGTCATACATTTTTCAGATATAAAATAGAAATTACTATTGTGAAATGCTTGTCACTGTACATTTTATGAGTTTCTATAAATTACTTTTTTAACTAATAATTTTTTAATTAAAATATACCTCTATCATTTCCTCCTTCTTTTTATTCCCTCCAACCCTTCCTATGTACATTTCTTTCTTTTTTTTTTTTTTTTTTTTTTTTTTTTTTTTTGGGCCATTTTTCAAATATATGTTCTCTATTTATTTAGTTATTTTTATATTTCTATTCCTAAATACATACTTGTATATTGCCTATGTACATATAAATGTATTTATATGTACTTATATGTACACAATTTCATGGGTAACCACTAGGGATTTGGTAACCAATTAGTAGGCTCTTCCCTGGTATTTCTCCTGTGCGTCACATTCGTTAATAGCTGGTAGTTGTTTGTCTGCATTTGATTGATGAAAGATGAGGAGGAAAATCTCTACTGTTTAGAGAGAGAATGTGTGGTTCTGTGCACGTAGGGCTCAAGGTCTAAGATGTATTATTCATGAAGAGGTATGTATATACAGTGTATGCAGATAAAGAAGCTGGTCTGTCAAGTACATTATTAGGAGAGATGGATGCCTGTAACTCAATACATGTACTCTTCCAGATTACCTGAATCATTCCCCAAGCTTCACTGCTTCAAAGAGTACATTTTCAAAAAATGATCTTTGAGGAATTAAAATATTCATATGTAAAAATTAAGCAGAATATCTTAAGCATGATAAGCATCTGAATGACAGTTAGACTGAAGATTTAATAAGTATCCAACACAGGGCTGGTGTCTCTATGATAGGAATAGGTTCGTGTCTCTATGATAGGAATATTTTCTGAAGCTCAGTGATTCAGAGAACTTGTTGCTCTTACAAAGGACCAGGGTTCAGTCACCTGCACCCACACAGTGGCTTACAACTCTAGTTTTCAGGGCATTTGACACACTCTTTTGACTTCTTTGGGCTTCAGGGAGATATGTGGTGTATTGCCTATACATGGAGTTAAAATACTCACATACATGCAACACAACTCTTCTAACTGGGTATAGTAGCACATGCTTTTAATTAATCCCACCACTTTGGAGGCAGAGGCACATGCTTCTCTGAGTTTAAGGCCCGATATTCTACAGAGTGAGATTCAGGACACCCAGTGTTATATACAATCCTATCTCAAACAAACAAAATATTTCCCGAGTAATCAATTTAAAAATATAACTAACCATGAGTAAAATGATGAACAAAACTGAATTTAAACATCTTTATGGATATGCTATATAGTATGGAAGATGGTATTGAAACATATATAACTAATAAAAGACACATTTCAATAAAAATCCAAGAATTAGATGTGGTGATAGATGCTTCTGACACAACACTTGGAAAATAAAACAGTTATATCATGAGTTTGAGTCCAGTTTGGCTATGTAAGACATGTTTCACCACACACTGACATGCACACAGCACACATACATGCATGCAGAAGTCCCTAGATGTTATAAAACATTAGGATACATGGTCAACTGAATAAAGAAGATTTCTCATATTTAAGAGTGTTTAAGTTTTCTGTTTATTCATGGACATGATTTTATAACACATCTTCTGGAAATTTATACACTTCATGGAGTTTTAAAAACATTGTTAAAATATGGTTCATACTATTTCCTAATTATTTAAACTTCTGAGAGGTTATAGTGAAGTCATCTCTTGGTACATATTGGTAAACTAAATTTTTACTCTTGTTACATTTTGTCCAGAAGTTCACTACTTTTTTTCTTTTTCTTTTTTTGAGTAAAGCTTTATTTAGATGCCAGTGTGAGTGCATTATGGTGGGACAGGCAAGGCAGGAGACAGTTGAGATTCTTTATCATGTGTTTTTATGGATGAAGAGGCAGAAAGTTATTTTTCCTCTTGTTTTAGTATTGGATACGATTTTAGACCTTTATCTCTCCTAATGCTTTCTTTTTACTCTTAAATTAGTTTTTGCTTCACCCTGTCATATATAATTTTACATGTTTCTTGGGTTTTGCCCTCTGTTTTAATTTCAGAATCTTACAATAGACAGTATTGACCTTTACTTCTTCTCTATGGTGTTGGTATTTTGTTAGAAGCAACAGCTTTTGCCAAAGTCCTGCTCTATTTGATCTATACAACTTACAGTTGCTTTCAGTATTACATATTTTACAATATAATAAGTTATCTTGATTCCTATAATTGCAACTACTAACAAAAGAAATTTCATTCCTAATAATTTTCAATATTTTCTTTTTTGTCATTATTGTTTCTATGAAATCTCATTCTGTAAACTTACTTTTTAGTTGTTTATATTTAATTATTTTATGAATATCAATGTTTTATCTACATGTATATCTGTAAAATCAATACATACCTGATGCCTGACAAGGTGATGAGCTTGCATTTGGGTACTGGGAATATCAGCACCTTGAAAGAACAAGTGCTCTTATAACTGAGTCACCTCTCCAGCCCTATAGTCATTCTTTTATGGTTGTAAGCTTTGAAATTTACCATAATTAGCTGATGTGTGTTGTTTCACTAGGCAAAACATGATGTCTGCTTAACTATAAATTATGTTGTTTTTAGTTTAAACACACACATATGTATAATAAACCCACAAATGTGTGTGTATACAAATACATATATGTATGTTTGTATCTTCAACCAACAGTGTCATTCATCAAGTTATGGTGGACCATCAAGATGCATAGATCAATAGCAAATGGGCATTATTGTCTGGTGGGTCTCTGGGACACTTCTGACTAAGAATTTGAGTAGAGACATATCATATCAGTTACCTGCTACTGGGAAGTTTGATGGGCAATCTCTTGATTCTTGTAGCATCATTATTCCACGTATCAGGTAACTGCAGTTAAACTGCATTACTGGTGTGGTGTGTGTGTGTATGGGAGTGTGTGCATGCATGAGTACGTGTGTCCCTGTACTTCCTTGCCTCCTGTGCCTTCCTCTTCCACACATACCTTTCTCCATTACACATTTCTGTCATTCACTTTCCCACTTTATATCACTTGCATTTTACTATTTCCCCACAATCGATACACACCATGCCCCCTGCACCATCACCACTTGTACACCTCTCATTTTCTGGCTTCTATAGGTATTCCAAGCTAAACACAAAAAATGAAATCTAACATTTGACATGTGTATAGACACAGGAGTAAGGACACACAATGTTTTCTGCACCTGGGTTATATCACTCAGCATATAATTTTTCCAGTGCCATTCATTTACTACAAACTTTATAATTTGTATTTTATTTACTTTTGAATTAAATTCCATGTTATATATGTGTCACATTTTTTTATCCCATTAGCCAGAAGATATAAACTGCAAGATATTTCCCCTTTCTAGCAAACATACACTTGTGTTATAAAACAGTAAATCAAACCGGTAGACACTTAGAATCTTTCTCCTTGCTGACTAGCTTTCACAATACTGGAAGTTGATTTCTGAGCTCCGGGGAAAGAACAATCAATAGAATTCAGAGCTAGCACAGAGCCCTTTACACTACCATAACACTTATCAAGGTAAATGTGTCCATCTGTGCCACAGTGGCATGAATATTGTCGGTGTAAACCAACTGATTTCTGACTGGATATTAGTTCTGTGATGCAGGAGGAATCACATTCTAGGTACTTGTAAGTCTGATAAAGAATCAGTAGCTGTGGGGTTCATAGGACCCATGGTAAACTTGCTCCTATCATTTAGCTAAATGAATGAAAAGTCACACTGTCCTCTACATATCTCTATGGCCATAGATGAGTGCTGCTGACAGAGCTGTCTCACCAGAGAAGCTTTGTCAAGTGATAGACACAGATGATGCAGGCACTCACAACAGGCCAAATTATGAAAGTTAAGTGTCCTCGTTGTGCTGAGCTGTCAATTTGAAATTCACATCAAACTTCTGCACCAAATACTCAGGAAACAAAAAATCAAGGGCAGAAAAACTAAGAGCTAAAGGTTGGGGATGACCTGGAAGAAACAGTAATCTCTGAACAGGACAAAATTTCAAAGGAGCTGTGGCTGCCTTCACATGACTTGCACAAGAGCAAGCCACCCAACTTTCTTATTTATTTATTTATTTATTTATTTATTTATTTATTTATCTATCTATCTATTTATATTAATCATTCCATTCATTTACATCTCAAATGATATCCCACTTTCAGGTTACACCCTCCATCAACCCCCTCATCCCATGATTTCCCACTTTTTGGTTACCCCTACACTAACCCCAGCATCCCACATCTGCCTGCCCCACCCCCCTTTGCCTGTATGAGAGTGCTTTCTTGAATGAAATGGAGAATTTCACATGTTGCCTTCCCTCACTAAAAGCTAATGACTGCTCATGGCTGATAAGGGGAATACATTCAGTTCTCCTTAATGAGGTGAATGAACTCTCTCTCATTAGATGGATGACAGCTCAAATTGGAGTCAGGGGATTAATGAAACCAAAAGGAGAATATGATGCTTGGAAAGGGTTTGGAGATGATCTGGGAGGAATCGAGAGATGAGTAGGGAATGAATGTGCTCCAAATATGTTGACTGCATGAGGCGCTTAATAAAATACCACGATTTTAAAAGAAGAGTAAGTATCAGTTAGATATACCCACTTTCATAGCTTCCCGGCTTAGTGTTTTCGGTGTTAGGAAGAAGAGCAGTTGTTGTCTAACTGCTTATCTATCTTTTTAATTTGTCAAAAAAGCTTCATGTATTTTGAAATTCTTACTGAAAATAGGTCTTTTTTATTAACTCTTTTATCATGAAGTATTTTCTTTTATCTCCTAATAAATTATAGGTTGACTTGTCTTTAATTCGACAGTAATAGAGTCCTTTCAACCTTTGCATGATTACTTTGCATACCATGTCTTCCCTTCTATTCATTTCATCCTAGGTTGTATTTATATCTAAAGGTGTTTTAACCGCTCTAGTTTGTATACTCATTTTCCACTCAGAAACTCTCTGTCAATTGGAAATTGAAATTTCTGTCTTTACTACAGATATTTCAGACATTTATTTTATCTTGCTTGATATTTTTTCATTTCATTTTTTTGTTTTATGAAATGCATACCATTTGTTAATTTTTGTCTTTGTGTTTTATGGGTTTGTTTTTTTTTTGTTTGTTTGTTTTGTTTCTGTTTTTGTTTTGTATTTAAACCAGGTCATATGAACTTTATCCTAAACATGGCCAATGGAAAATTACTAAACTCCAAGATTTTGTTATTTTACTACACTAAATACAGTTTATAATTTTTGGAGTTACTGATAATTCTCTTAACTCAGCTTTCAATAAAATTTTTTAGTTGAATAAAATTTCTACTTAGATCTGTCAATGTTTTTAGCTGCCCTTATCAAGTTTACTACTTTGAGGAGGGAGATATTGCTCAGTAGTTATGAACACTGGTTGTTCCTCCAGAGGACCCAGGTTCAATTCGCAGCAACCACGAAATATCATTGGTTTGTTGGTTGATTTAGCGTGTGTGTGTGTGTGTGTGAGAGGAGAGAGAGAGAGAGAGAGAGAGAGAGAGAGAGAGAGAGAGAGAGAGAGAATGAATAACACAGCACTCTGTCAACATCAGAGAACAACTTGCTGGAATGGTTCTCCCTTTCCCCACATCTGTTGCAAGGACTGAAATAACTCATGTCAGCAGGCTTTCTGGCAAGTGTCATTACTACCTGAGCAGTTTTATAGTCTTTAGTTGGCTTTTGGCTTTTTTTACTGGACATGAAGATTTTAGTCTTCAGTCACATATGGATAGACCAAGTTAGGACTGTCTTCTTATGGTCATTTTGTTGCAGGATACTCACACCCCATCCATACATATGCTTTCTAGGCTTTCCTTCTCTGAATTTTGGAAAAGAATGTAGCAGTTTCTCACTAAGTATTGCCCTCCTCCTCCTCCTCAACTTTCTATTCATAGAGAGGTACATATTGCAAAGCTTAAAGTTATCTCTAATCAAGTGTTTTAGATATAAGAAATTATGTATGCAATCTTCCTAGGAACACATGTCTTCCAGGGAAACGTACATGACTCAGTACACACATATGGCAGCCACTCTGGGGATATGTCTCATTTTTCTCAGTGTGCTGGTCACTTTTTGTCAATGTCCTAAATTCCATAGAACAACACTGTAAATTTAGTTTTTCAGTAGATAATTTTTTATTTTTAATAATACCTAGAAAGAAAATAACATGTGTTTGCATTACTTAGGTTTGATTCATGTTCATATTAGATAGACAGACCCTCAAAGAAAGGTGAAAATGTGCGAGCCAGTTAAGCAAACAGCAGAACAAATTGTTCCTTTATCACAAATATTTTTTTGTAAATTGTCATCACGCATTTTGTTTTCCACATAATGTTGGACTCTCTTTGGCATAGGAATATTCTGCTTATAAAAAATGGAAGAGGCCCCACACATGTGAGTGCATAGCTCCCAGAACCCTGACTCTAGTTATGCCTGGGTTCTCTCTAGTGCTGGAGTAGAGGAGAGTAGCTGTCCCAATGCAGATGTGGAGGCAGACAACTGAGACCCATCCTACATTTAATAGGACCAGTGGAAATTGGACACTGACTCAAATTGAAGCCAAAACTATGTTAATATTTGGATAAAAAAATTCAAACATATAATTAGAATGAATTTCAAAATGACAATTAATTCAAGAGTATCATTCTTTCAGTATTTCCGATTTTTGACTCTGTGGAAGGACAGTTCTAGAAATAAGAGTTACATTTCTTTGTGACTGTGGCATAACCCAGGGATTTACCACATTTATTGTTGTCCTGCTTTTGGATGGATTAATTTTCTCATCAGGCAACCTTTTCCATTACTGTGAAGAATTGGCGGAGGTGGGTCTCTTTCTTTTCTTACATATGACGCTCCCAGCCTCCACTTCACCAAACCAGTGAGCTCCTACCAGAATGTGGCTACTTTTGTTGACCCTTGGTGTTAACTGTTTCTTGTGTACTGTGTCTTGTTTGTTCCTTGTTTTATTCAAACTATCTGATAAAGTCACAGTCTATCCTTCCAGGAAGGTAGATTTCATTATTCTTCATTATTCTATTAGATTTTCTAGACACTATCAGCAAAAAAGTGATTATATATGGGTATGTATGTGTATGTATGTATGTATGTATGTATGTATGTATGTATGTATGACTGAACACTCAAACTTAAAACCCAATGTTCTATTCCAGTGAACTATAATCATCATTTTCTATTTTTATGGTTCTTGGTTATAGAGTTTTTTTCTAGAAAGAATTATGCCTTCATGTCCTAAATAAAAAACTAAAAATATTTTATAAAAATAATATGATCCAAACTTGGCCAATTAAATTTCACTGATCCTCTGGCTATACTCAATGATTAAGATGTTGGCAGATAACCCAAACTTTAAAAACTGGGAGCTTGGGAACCCTTATTCTAAAAAAAATCCATCATAGATAACAACTACTGCTAAAGCTTGGAAATAATTCACTGATCATGTGAATTTAAAAATAACTTCTAATCAGTTAAATTTCTTTTTACTGTTCTAGCAAAGTCATAGTCATGCTACCAATAACACGATTACATAAACCAATAAATTTATTTAGTTTTAAGATAGAAATATGTTTTCAATAAAATAAGTTTTGACTAGAAATAATTTTACATATAAATATATATAGAAAATTATATCTCAAATTAAAAATGGAATCAAGTTAAGTATTCAAATGTAATAAAAATCAAGTCTCAAACCAGAAACCACTTGTAGTGTGATATGTCCAGAGACAGAAATCACACAATATTCTATGACAGAACTAGAGTTGGTGATTTCCAACAGTCGGTAACAGTTTAGAAGAGGAAATGACAGCTCTTCTTGGGAACCTCCTGTAGACTTGTGTAACTTTTTAAAATTAGATAATAGTAGTGACTTTGTAACCTTATGAAAACACAAATATTCTAGAGCAATGAATATTTTACAAGAGTAAGCTTCACTGGTTAGAAGCCAAACATCAAAAAGACTTTACAGACAGAAGAATGCAATAGAAAGAAATTTTGTGATGAAATTATCCCATTCTGTCTTGGGTATTAAACAATTGTTGTGAGTGTCTTCTTTAGACTGTTGAAAAGTACAAAGTTCCTTGACACTTGTGACAGAGACTGTCAGCTTTTCAGTAATGTAAACCTCCATATTGATAATAGAAAAATTGTTAACATTGTGGTTGCTTTGTTATTGTTCCTGACCATTTGAATGAATTCATAACATTTACTGAAATAAATAAATATATACATACATAAATACATAAATAAATGTATGGAGAGATGGCTCATCTTTTTAAAGAGTAGACTCACAATAAAATGAACAAGGAAGAAAAGTAACAATGTGTATGCTTTCCTAATATGACCCCCATAAACTTCTCATTGACTTTCAAGAACTTTCCCATTCATCAGTTTATTCAAAAAATGTACAGAGAAAAATCATGTGAAGCATGTGATAGGGAGAAGGAAGAGCCTTTTAAGCCATTGATAATGTTTATGGTGGGACTTACATTTAAGTTTACAACAGACCTTCATTAGCTCCTGTCACTAAAATGTTATAATTTACCTGTTCCTTCAGAGAGTGGGTTGTTTAGCTATTTGTTTTGTGTTAATATAAAACTATATTTACTGGAGAGAATTTATAATTAGTAAAGTTTCTGTAGGGAATCAAAATAATTAGAAATATAATACAAGAAAAATGGTTTTGTTTCAGCTAGTAAGAAAATGAGAGGGAACCTTTGAGTAGTCACACATAAAGTTTGAGCTTCCAGGCAGTGTTTGTTGGTAAGTCTCTAAACAACTGCTCAGTTGTATATGGAGATGTTAATTTAAACTTTTTGAAAAATATCCAAAACTATGAAATTCTTTACATATAATATGAGTTCTCCTAGACCTTTAATTGTCTAAAAGAAGAACTTGTAAAACAGTAATGTAAAAATACTTGTGGTTAGATTTATAATTATTTTCTCACCAAATTCTTTGTTCCTTCAAATTTAAACATTTAAAGTTGAGTTCTATAAATTCAACCTATAAAAAGAAATGATAAATTGCTATACCTATTTCCTTCACATGGGCAATTTTCAAAATTACTGTTCGGTATATTTAATTACTTAAAATTACTCTGAAATCATTCTTCAAAAAAAATGTGTTATTATAATAGAAAATCACACTTCAAATTTGAGAAAGAGAAAATTGCACTCAGAAATATATACAGCTTATAATTGATTTATTTGAGTATCAAACTAGTAATCCAAATTAGACAAGACAGATGATAAAAATTAGAGTCCATTGGCCTAATTCTGCTTAGCATTTTTGTAGGGTAATCAGAGAGGTCTTGGTAGTTTTGCAGGTTTTAAAAATAATATGCTTTGGAAGAATAGTAAATTCACATGGTCATTTAAATACAGCATTGATTGATATTTTTAAAGATAAGCATGTGTAAAACAAAAGTGGTTTTTTGTTTTTTGTTTTTTGTTTTTTTGTCTTTGTTTTCAATCAAGCTCCTTTGGTCCACAATTCTGTCAGCATCTGTTGTGTTAACCCTGAGCCTTAAGTCAGACTGAAGTACAGGCACAACACCTTGCTGGGTGTTTAGGAAGAGCAAAAGAGTAGGAAAAACACAGTCTTCACTCACTTTGTTTTTCTATAGAATATCAGAATGGTAGTGGCCCAAAATATCCCTTAGCCAATAATGAATGATCTTCTTTCATTACCATATAGGGACTATTACTAGATATATTTTCTTGACTGAAACAATTCAATGCATTCTTACTTTAAGCTATGTCCCAAATCGAGTCAACATAGAATATGTGTTGAATGCCTTAATTAACACAGTTTTTGCCAATACTAAAAAAGGGTTCTCTGACTTTCCCTAAACATAGACGAGTTCATGCCATCCACAAAGGTGTGGTGAGGGCATTGGTGAACTGCTGAGTACCCACTGTGACTCCATTTTAGTCTGCAAGAATGGCAAAGGCATTTTATTTTGACTCCTCAAGGTTCCTTTGTTGAAGCACAAGTTACATATCACAAACTTCATTTATTCTGAACATACATTTTATTTTGTTGTTTATTTTATTTTGGTTTGGTAAACTTATACCATTTTGCAAACCTCCATACTATTTACTCTTAAGACACTCCTGTTTGTCTTCTAATGAGAGCCAGAAAAAAAGTGGATCTGGATGGGAGGGGAGGTGGAGAAGAAGCTGAAGGGATAAATGGAGAGGAAACCATAAACAAGATATATGAAAAAAATCCATTTTCAATGAAAGGGAAAAAAGAAAAATGAATGTCACCCAATGTTAAGGGTTCAATTTCTTCACATCCTTCAATGATCAATTATTATTATTATAATTGTTCTCCTGATTTTTGCCTTCTTTATTATAATTTTTGTTGTTATATTTACCTAATGATTAATCACATTTAAAACATTTATATTTATTTGGTTATACCTCATATTTTTTTTGCTTAAATTCCTGAAATATGCCTTCAGATTTTAAAAATTAAACTGTTTATCTTATTGCTCACATACTTTGGTTATTTATATATCATATGCACATTTCTTTTAACTAGATATATTATTTAGAGTTATTTATGTTCACTTCAGAATCAATATTTATGTAACTGAATTTTAGTAATTACTGTTTATTTAAAAATATGTTTTTACTTTCAAACAAATCAAACCTACTTTAATTCCTTACTCTTTTGTCAAATATACTCTGTTCAGCTATTGTATACTCATGATCTTCATCTCTCAGTTTGTATATCTCTAAACAGTGCTATCAATGTTTTCTTTAGAGGTTAGGACTATATAGGTGTGCCCAACCTTTTGACATTGTGGAATGACATTGCCATCTATGAAGTTCATGCTTGTTAACTGTATAAAGTAATGTGTTTTTTTTTTAATCTCGTATTATTCTTTGTAAGCTTTTAACTTTGAAGTCACTGAAGGCATGTAGCCTTCAGTGTACATGTTATACATGCCTGGACACATACTTATAAATATCTTTTTCCTAGCTCCTCTCTAATTGTGATAGTATTGATCTGTGTGTTATGAGTGGTAGTGAGATGTATTAATTCCCTAAATATTCTCCTTGTTCCTTAAGCACACACACACACACACACAGAGAGAGAGAGAGAGAGAGAGAGAGAGAGAGAGAGAGAGAGAGAGAGAGAAACATCTAAGAACTTGCCTATTATTTTGTCCCTTATGCACAAAGTCCAGCAACATTCAAAAAAGTGCCTATTCCTTTATCCTGCTTTCCCAGTGGCATTAGCAGAGCTTGGTGCCAGCCCACTGCTTCGGTAGTAACAAGCTTTCTTTAAAGCCAGTAAATTCTGAAGGATTTTTTTTTCTCCTATAGCATACTCTGATTGATATGCTTTGCCCAAGAACTTTCCCATGGAAATTCTGTTTCTTCTTACGTAGCTTTATTTTTCTTTATAACAGTTAGTACTTGACATGCCTTGCTCAGTAGCATATAAACTCTATGAAAGGGGGATGTAGCTTGATTCATGGCTCTATCTTAGCTTCTAGAACAAAGCTCTACACAAAACAAGTACTTGTGGAATATTTATTGAATGGAGAATGTGTCCCCACATAAAAAGACGCGTGCTAAATTGGGCATGCCAAATATAACACATTGTTTAAAACAACTTCTGAGAATGATGTCTGGTTTTATTTTTTTTTCTTGCTGTCAAGAACAAACAATAACATTTGTATGGGGTTATAATTGAATTTTTTGATAAAAGTCCTTATTTTAAAAACCTAAATAAAATACTGAATCCATTGAAAATTATATAATTTCTCCATGATACTAGTCTATGTAGTAGAAGCATTGAATCAGTGCTAGCAAATATATTTAACAAACAAATTCTACCTGCACGATCTTCTATCACCTTTCACTTATATAAATATTTCAGGGTTCGTTATTTTAGTTTGATATCACAGCATTTGTTTTTCTCTTAATGTTGGTTCTTCATGGTCTACTGATCTCATTTGGTGCCACCATAACAATAGGTGATAGATCCATCATCCACTGTTCCTTCCTTACTTTCATTATAAATGAATGCCTTGATTAGCCTACTGAATGAACACAGTGTGGAGTTTTGTGGAGTTTATTTTTCAGGCCAGAAACAATTCTTTCCATTATCACTGAGAAGACTGCCTCCTGATGACTGCCCACTCTTGGCTCACTCCACCGGAACTCTACTTTCCCAGTGTGTGATCTTACTTCCTGAATTTCCTTAAATGTTAACTTAAAATGCATCATTTATATGAAGATAATCCAAGGTTTTGGGAAAGACACATTAAAAGAAAAGATACAGTGCTGAAGCCTAAGTCCACTATGCAGCACCTAACACGGAGAATGAGAGTTATACACCAACATCAAGCCACTCTTGCGAAAATTCATGCTGTATCATTTGCCACACTTGAAAAAACTTGCTCTGGAAATGAAGCTTGTATTTTGAGGTTGGACAGAGGTGGACATGGATAAAAATATGAGGTGTAATGTAGGAGAGATGGGGGAGAGAGAACAGAAAGAGATAACTAAAATAATTGGGCATTTAGGGGGCAATTTGGAAATCTATATACTGCAAAGTTCCTGAGACCTATAAAATTATGCCTAGTGAGGACTTCCAGTAATAGAGGATATGAAGCCTGAAACCTCCATCTTTTATAAACAGGATAGACTTACAGTAGAGAGATTGAGGCATAGAATCCCAGTCATAAAATCTATGACTTATAACTTGTTCTGCCTACAAGATACACTGGAGCAAATTGTGCCTCAGAGTATGTGGGAGTGGTCTAACCTGAGGCACACATCATTAGAGGAAGCCCATGCCCCAAAGTGCCTCTTTGGACAGGATCTGAAAGCCTGGATAGGTCTGATACATAGAATAGGACCAAAGAAGACCGACAAAAACGTCTATGAAATGTGAAATGATACCTAGAGGAGAATGGCTTATTTTGGCTCATGAGTTCACCATTTTTAATCCATGACAAATTGGCCACATTGCCACACTACCTAGGACAGGTCAGCACAGCATGAAGGGCACCAGAGAACACACAATTGAACCAACATTCCCATCATGTGACAGTAAAGATGGAGAGGAGGAGGAAGGAATAGTCCTGTAATCTACTTCAAAGACACAATCACGTGACAAAATTTCTCTCTAGGTATTTCCCACCTAATTTCTGGCATTTCCTAAGAGTATCTTATAGATTCTAAGTCTTTAATACATGGCCTAATTGGTAACATTCCATATCCATCTAAGGCAGTGACTCTCAAGCTTACTGATGCTGAGACCCTTTAATACAGTTCTTCACACTGTATTGTCTACCAACCATAACACTATTTTTGTTGGTGCTTTTTAAGTGTAATTTGCTTCTGCTATGAATTATAATGTAAATATATTATATGCAGGATATATGATATGCAAACCTCAAGGGGCTTATGATATACAAGTTGAGACCCACTGGTCTAACAGAAATGTATTCTTTTGTCAGTGAAAAGTAGCTGAATTCATCCTTTACCAGAACTAACACTACAGGGATTCTGCAAAATTATACTGTATCATTGTTAGGATGTTGGATCACAAAGACAAAAACATTGTATCTTAGAGCTGCATTAGTGTAAAATTGAGATTATAGTGTACATACCTGACTGACTGTGAAAGAGACTGAGAAAAATACAGCATAGTCCACCGAGAAACAGAAGCCCATTTGATCATGCTGTCCAAGCTCCCACTGAGTAGTAAAAATAAACCATGTTCTGCTTCCCATATCTCAGCAGTGACCATAAAACATAGGTGGTTGAAGTCCAAGAGTCAGCATTTAGTTCCCCTGGCACTGACAATAGTTGAGTCAAGCAAGGTACTTCCATATCGACAAAGCAGCAGTATAGGTAGTAATAATAGAGTTATTCATTACAAAAACATCGTTGGTACTGAGAAAGTTTCATTTTTGAAATTTTAGAGACATCTGTCATCCATGCCCAGTATCAACAGACAGCTGTCATAAAAAAATGTGTTTTAAATTTTTGAAACTACTTTGAGGCAGAGGCATACAATAACAGTTAGCATTACTTAATCACAGAGGAAAAGCCAAAGAACTCTTAAAATTTATAAAACTGTTGCCAATAATCACTCAGGTCATTAAGATTTGAACATAAAAAAATCATGAAACTTCATGAATCTACAATTCAATTCTCTATTTATAGATATCTTATAAAGCTTCATTTACTGTATTCCTTGTATTTGAATATGTCAATGCTGAGTTTCACATACATACACACAAAAAAATAATAAAGAAATTTGCTCTTTTCCTCTAGAAAAGATGTAAATATTTTTATTGACAAAAATGGCTACACAGTCTTTCATGTCTTAATGTAAGAGTAACGTGATCAAGGTTTTCATAATGCTTCTTTTGGTTTGTAAAGTTAAGACTTCCCAACATTCTTCCCTGGTGGAAATTATTGTTGCAATGGCTTCCTCATCACATGCTATTAATAATGCGGCTGGATTTCAAGGTGCCCAGATTTTTTTTGTGCTAAATGTTTAACATGTTGACTAGGCTGTCACAAGAGACATACCACTACTATACTATCTATCCCAGGTATCAATTTGAATAATACTACTGTCAGAAATTCCACAACTACTCTTAGCAACTCTGGCAGTTAAAAGGGAAGTACAGTCAGAATAGTTTGACCTTAAATGAGCATTCTACCTGGAGTTAACTATTACCACACAACTATTATTACTATTTCTATGATACATGGATTATTTTCTTCTCTTTATCCTGTGACTATGTATAAGCTCCAGCATGACAATAGTGTTATGGGGAAAGATGGAGTTTTATCACATTAAATTTTGGCTATGCAAGAGCTGAAAATCAAATTATTAAATGCATATGATGGTAATTACGGACATAATTTGAGTCAGGTTTCAAAAGGAGAGTAATAATTGTATTCACTAAATATGGCTCATACTTATGAAGATGGACAAACAGATTAGAAAGACTTTCAAGTGATTCAAATAAGAAGTATAGATATATTTTCAGTTTTTGGATCTGCTCCTCCAATTTGGTTCCATTCAATCTGGATTACTGGTGTGATTAAGGTATTACCAGCATGAACTATGATTGTACTGCAGACAATTTAGAGAAGAAAATTGTAACCACAAGTCTTATAAATATACATCACAGAATATACATCAATATTTGTAGATACTAGACTAGGCTAAGAGACAGAGAAATGTGTAAAAAATTATGTATAACTCATGCTTTGTTAAAATTTTTCTTGTAAAACTTTCTTCAAAAATAATTTTACAAGGGTGGCAATGTCAACAAAATTGTTGACTAGAGGTGTTTGACAGATTTTCTTCTGAAACAAAATATAGAAAGGAAGAGAAACACAGTTGCTATTGTTCTGGTGTATTTGTAACAGAGTATAAAAAACACTAGGGATGTGGCCATGACCATGAGAAACGCATAGGCATGAAATAATCTTATAGAAAATAATGAACTAAATCCACAACTATTATCCTGGTCAAGATCCAAAACAGTAATTTTGTAAGAGTCCCCACAACCATCAGAACCCTGAAGGATTTGCTGCAGAGGAACTATTCAGATCTTATGATGTAGCCCATTTGAGGTCCTGCTGGGGAAGCATTAGTACTCCTGGCAAAAGAGCTGCTTTATGTCTCACTCATCCTCACCAGGATCCCAGGACCTCTAGCTGAGGTATGACCTGTCTGACAAACTAGTGGCATGGACCTTCCAATCTCTCTCATGAATAAAACCTCTGTGGAAAAAAAAATCTGCAGAAGATATTCAGAAATGTGCAAGCTCCACTATCTCCACCTCATGAGAAAGGTAAACAGGTCGCCCTGAGCAGGTTGGCTCCTAATTCTCCAAAAGGCCTATGCACAATCATTAGAAGCCAAAGATTACATTCTGTGCCATGTCTATTTGCATACAGTGGAGTGACCTGGGCCAGGCACGAATTTTTAAAACTGATAGAACACACTATCTTTGTTAGCAAACAAGAAGCAATGGTTTGAATGAGACAAACAGAACCTTGGAAGGCTTACTATGTCCTCACATAGGCACAGCAGATGAAGAATTGATGAAATAATCTGCCCCAACAAAGGGAAAGGGCAATCCTGGAAGCCCCTGAAACCTAGACCACAGCTAGATCTCTGGAATGATTGATAGTGATAATAGCAAAATAAGGTGTGCAAACACTACTTTATTTTACTCACCTGGAGACAAGAACTGCAGAATCTACTTAGCATAAATATTCTAGGAAACATCCCCATGAGAAATGTATTTACTGTGTAGGATACTGAGAGAGTTATTCTGGACACTCTTCTACCAGTTGTACAAGTTTCACTGTAGGGACACAAGAATCATGAAAAGGGATGATAACATAATCACTTTAAAGAAACATAATTATCTCAGCAGCAGAAACACAAAGACAAATAGATAAATAGTTTCAAAGCAAATATTCAAAAGTAATAATTTTAATGAAACTCAACTAGATATATAAGAATGATATACCCAAACTTTGGAAGGCAAAGAAAGATTATTTTATAATGAGAACAGCTCAAAAGAAGAAAATTATTGTTAATATATGTTTATATATCCAACCAAAATTAGAACACTCAATTTGGTAAATATTATCAGATATAAAGAGAAAGAAGTTATAATCCAAAGCAATAATATAAAACTCAACAACTCACTTTCATTAGTAGACATTAATAGACAGTAACACACGCACAAAGAGAGAGAGAGAGAGAGAGAGAGAGAGAGAGAGAGAGAGAGAGAGAGAGAGAATGAAAAACTATAAGAGATAAAGTATCCAAAACCAAAAATGGGTTCCACATTTAAAATACATTTCACCTTTCAACTACAGAACAGAAAAAGTTTTTCTTTTCAGTACATAAAACATTCTCCATGTAAAACTCTCTGTTTTTTTTTTTTTCTTGTTGTCACAAAATACCCAAAGGAGTAACTTCAGAGAAAGAAAGACTTATTTTGGCTCACATTTTTTGAGGGTGCGTACATGTTCATCTATCTCCGTCTCTTCTAGGCTTTTGGGAAATCTGAAACATTACTGCAGAAAAGAAAAGAGAACAAGAAAGATGCTTATCACATGGCAGGTAGGAAGAAAAGAAGAATGAAACAGAAGATGGGAAGAGGTAAGTTAAGATATACTTGTGAGCCTAAGTCCCACCCACAGTGACCCATTTCCTCCAAATGTGGGCCTGAATCTTTATATCCCATTCAACTCTGGATTGAGCAGTGGATTGGTTCTTTGATGATACATTCTCATGGTCTAGTAACATTTCTCAACAGTGATATAAGAGCAGAAGATGCTTTTGACAATGGAATCATATGTCCACCTCACAAATTTAGTGAATTTTAATGAGTAAAGCCCCACAAAAGTCTTAAACTTAAAAATAAATTCAGTAAACTTCAGGATGCTAAGCCAGCATAAAAACCAGCAACATTTTATTTAGCAAGTACAAATTTTCTTGGAAAAAAAAAAATCAGTATTCATTAAAAGAAGAAAAGAAACAATAGAAAAGAGAGAAGGGAGAAAATCTAGATATGCGTTTTGTCAAGCAAATAAATGATTGCCTGATCTTTATAGGGGAGTTTTAAAAATTTAATGAAAGAAATTAATAAGAATATTTTTAAAAAAGAAAGGTACTCTAGATTCATTGATTGGGAGAATCAGTATAGTTAAGATGGCCATGCTACCTAAAGGAAGCCATAGGATTAGTTCAGTCTCCATCAGGATATAGACAATAATCTTCAATGTAATAGAAAATGATTCAAACAAAAATATGAATGTCAATTCTCCCAGGGAACCTGCAGACCATTCCATAAAAAGAAGTGAAAAACCCCTGAAGGGAGACCCTCACTCAAGTCCGGATTAGCGCGCACCCAAAGACACACAAGAGACCTTCTTGATGCAACAGCAGAGGTAGTTTAATGGCGAGGGCCCTCAGGTTGAAACATATCTAACGCAGGAGATAGAGAATTCAACCCAGACCCCAGGAAGTTTGGGATATTTATAGGTAGAGGTTGGGGAGAGCGGGAAGATTTGGCGTGGTTACATATGATTGGATATTTTAAATATCAGCAATTTGCGTAAGCAATCATTTGAGCTGGCAGGATGACAAGTTATTTTTGACCATGAAACCTCAGACCTCTCAAAAAGGGAGGAAGAAAGGAGAAAGCATCAGATGGCCTGTTACTCACTTGGGCTTGTTTGGACTTGTCTGGGCACGTCCTTTCATGCCTTTTCATTTTTGGTCACCCTGCCCCTGCAGGGACCTAATATTTTTATTATGACTATGTTTAACAAGTTGGTGGTGGTCTTTGCTGACCATGAATTTTTGTTATTTGTTTCAAGCTGTTTTCAAATTTTATTCTCACAGGAGCAAGTAGGCTAACATTTTAGATCTTGGATAGCTGTAAATGCCAATAGATGAATTATTTAGACATTACCCTCCAACATTCCTTTTCCAAATCTTCACTTAAAACCAACTCAACCAGGCATTTTCTAGGATCATGCTGAACACCTGAGCCAAGAAAGCAGGTAGGCTAATTACACATCCTCAGCTCTCTTTTCTCTCTTCCAAGTATAATCCCTCAGTGTCAATCTCAGATGTGTAGTTGACCACCTGATGTGACATGTCCCCTTCAATACCTACATCTCCAACAGATCAAGATGATGTTCTCCTCTAACTATCCTCCTCATTCTATTATCCTAGCTTCTAACGCCAGCAGACATTCCTTAGGAACCCTCCAGGCAAGTCTGCCAGAGAAGCAAGTAAGCTAGCCAAGCAGAGAGGTGAGCTTCAGAGCTTCTTTCTCCCTCCTCTCCTCCATATCCAGTGCCCTAGACCCATCCCCAACACTGCCACCGGCTCTCTATAGTGGCATCTCCTCCCTCTCTGTCAATATACCCTGGTGAACAGATCACAGTGAAGCACCTTGATTTTCTCACCATTTGGATCATCGCAGACCCCAGTTCGAGTACATCCTGTTCCTAAGTGTCAGCTTCCAATACTTAGAAACACATTTTACCTGGAAGCCTTAGAAGCCATACTTATAAGGATCCTAGAATAATTTCCTTTCAGGAAACACACAGCAATCACACCCTCCTAAGAACCAGACAGAGCATCGAAAAGCAAAAAAAAAAAAAAAACCCACCCAACAATGTCAAGATCAATATCAATATCAGCACTGAGAATTACAGTGTTCCCGAACCAAGATACTTAAACACCAGCTTAAAAACAAATAAATACAAGCCATGTGAATATGTCTGCACTAGTGCCTAGAAACTTTCCACAATAGGCCCTGAAAACTACAACAATTCTGAAGTACAAAACAAAGTCTTTAAAATACCCTTTATGAATACAATAGATATCCTTAAAGGGAAATGAAGAAATCCCTTAAAGAAATCTATGGAAAGAAAAACAAACAGTGGAAGAAAATGAATGAAAATAGACAATGAACAAAAAATGAAAATAGATCCATAAAGAAAACCCAAACCAAGAAAAACCTGAAAAATGAAAAGATTAGGAACTTGAACAAAAACATCAGAAGCAAGATTCCAACAGAATACAAAAAAAAAAAAAATGCAAGAAAGAATCTGAGGAACTGAAGGCATGATAGAAAAAATTAATATTCTGATCAAAAAAATATTAATTCTAGAAAACTGGCACAAAACATTCAGGAAATCTGGGACACTGTGAAAAGAATAAATCTATGAAAATAGGCATAGATGAAGGAGAAGAAACCTAGCTCCAAGGCACAGAAAATATTTTCAACAAAATCATAGAAGATACTTTTCCTAACATAAAAAGATGGCATCTACAAAGGTATAAGAGGCATACAGAACACCAAATAGACTGAATCGGTAAAAGAAAAACGTCCCCACAGCAGATAATAATCAAAACATTATACATCCAGAACAAAGAAAGAATATTAAAAGCTGCAAGTCGAAAAGACCAGGTAACATATAAATGCAGTCCTATTAGAATATCACCTGACTCTAAAGGCAAAATGGCCTAAACAGTTGTGCTACAGACTCTCATGGACCACAGATGCCAGCCCAGACTACAATACTCAGCAAAAATTTCCATCACAATAGATAGATAAAATAAGGCATTTTATAATAAAATTAAAGTTTTAAAAAGTAGAAAATTAGGTTGCCCGAAAATAAGCAGGTCAGAAAAGGAAACCATGTCAGAGTGAAAACACAGTCTCCAGTATAAGGAGACAAATAGCTTGTAAGTAAGCTATTCATCAGGTAAGAGATAAGAACCCAAAATTTGCAAGCGACTAAAAAATGTAACTATAACATTCTGAACTCAAAATGTACATGTTATCCAACTAGATAACTTTCCATTTTATTAAACTTTATTTTATTATTCCATGTGTAGGTATGTTTATCTCTATAAATATCTGCATCACACAAAAGTCTGGAACCCAGGGAAGCCAGAAGATTATGTAAGACCTCCTGCATCTATAGTTAAAAACAGATTTAGCTACTATGTAAAAACTGAGACTCAAATTGAGTCTTGTAGGACACAAAACAGTGCTCTTAACCATTGAGTCAATTCTCTAGCTCCTAAATAGATAAGTCTTAAGAGAGGAGACATAGCTATCCAATAGTTATGTCACTGATGACCAAAGAAATACAAACCAGAGTGATATTGAAATATAATTTTGTTTGTAGAATAGCTAGAACCAAAAAGGCAAAAGGCAAAACTGGAAACAAACAATAAATTTCTTAGCTTCACTAGAGGCTGATGCAGAGACTAAAGAAGATTTACAAACTCCTGGTGGAAATGGTAGTAAAGTCATAACAACGAACATGGATTTTACTCAAAAATCTAAAGCTGGAAATAGCCCATAATCCAGTTATTCTCCTAGATATATATAAAAGAAATGTCCAGACTCCAGGGAAGTGAGGGGCTCTATGAACCCAATGGGGATGACTTTAGCCAAAATACCCCCAAAATGGGAGCTAAAACCTGTAGAGACCACCTCCAACATGTAGGCATGGCCCTCAGTTGAGGGCTGGGGTCAACCACCCATCTAAAAATTTTTAACCCAGAAATGTTCCTGTTCAAAGGAAAGACAGGAACAAAAAATGGAACAGAGACTGAAAGAAAGGCCTTCCAGATACTGCCCCACCTAGGTATCCATCCAATCTGCAGACACCAAACTCAGACACTATTGCTGATGCAAAGTGCTTTCCAATAGAAGCCTGGTATGGCTGTTTCTTGAGAGGTTATACCAGCACCTGACCAATACACATGCAGATACTTACAGCCAACCATTTGACTGAGCTCAGGAACTCCAATAGAAGAGCTAGGGGAAGGGCGGAGGAGATGAAGGAGATTGAAACCCCCATAGAAAGAACAATATCAATTAACTGGACCATCCAGAGCTCCCAGGGAAAAAACATATACATATATCTCCAAGAATGAGGGTTTCATGTTAGTAAAGAGCAGAGTATTAGATAGTTTCTGGGGGAGAAAGCACCAAATATATATTCAAACAGAGTGAGTTTCTATTTCCTGGCTCAGCAAGATGACTGTGGCTAAACTATTTATTTCACAGTGAATACAGTGAATAGAATAAAACAGTTCAAAGTTTTCTGGTATCTAGAGATGGTCAATATTTAAGAATGCAAACTGATAATTATCCATATTTGATTATCACACAATGTATATGTGCACCAATTTTTATACAGTACAATATAAACATACTACTTTCTTTGTTGAAAATGCACTCATGTAGCCCAGGTAGGCCTCAAACTTGCTATATAGCAAAGAATGGCCTTGGATTCTGTCTCCACTTGGTTCTGTCTTCTCATATACGTAAATGCAATCCAATTCAAAAATAAATCAAATCCTGAGAATTATAAACAATTGAAATGAGGTATTTTAATGTATTAAACATATTGTAATTTGCTCTAGGTTAAAAATTATGTAGATAATTATTTTTATTCTATGTAGAGGCTAAAATGATGGTTCTGTTTAGGGCATATATAGATTTAAAGATGTTTTAGATAAATAATAAGTTAAGCACAAGACTTATTTAAATTTTTATTTTCTAAAATTTTAGTTTTAGCATTTTGAAGTCCACTTAGAGTACAAAAAAAATCTCATCACACCTATGGAAAAATGGAACAGGGAACTTTGCAGAGGCCAGCAATTATTTACAGTTCTCACCATCCTTTAAGAATATAGCAAGGGAGGTATAGCGAACATTACAAGTCATCAGATGTCATCCCTTATGATTACTTTAGTCAGCACTTTAATGTGACATTAGCTCTTCCCTGTGGTTTAAGCTCCATCTGATAAGCACAGAAGACCAGAAAGCCACAGGAGGTCAGAAAGCTGCCTTCATCCTGGTTAGATTGCTGCTTTCATCCCAGCCTCTCACAGAAAGATAAAGTAATGAATACAAAAGAGACTCACAAAATGGTTTGACAGTTGCCTTTTCAACCCTGAAACTCTTTGCTTAAAAACTCTAATGATTAGAGACGATAAAACTGTATCTCAAATATCAAAACTAATTTTATGGTTTAAAGTGATAAAATGACAATTAATTTCTTGCTAATTTACACTCTTTACAACAAAATATATTCTTAAAGTACTGCTGTCTCTCACTGTAAATCTGATGTAATTTACATTAGCTTGTTTAAATGTTAGTTTATATGGCATATTTATTCATAGTGTAGTCTGCTGTCTACTTCTTACCATCATGACATTTAACTTTGCTTGTATACAGCTGATTTCATTTCAGGCTAACTGCTATCCCATGTGTTTGATTTTCTTTTAAGACTTAACAGAAAATTACAATTTACAACCTGAATGAATACTACCAAGATATACCATGTGTCTGCAACTTTTTATAATATGAAGTTTTAGAATGTATTTTTCTATGTAATTTTTCTTCCAATGAACATATAGGTCAGAAATCAGAAATGACAAAGAAAACAAGTGACAGCATTATATTCTTTGACGATTTCTTTTACCAGTATTACTTCATTTCCATTAGCATTTCATGTGGGGTTATGCCTATTCTCCAAGGGGATTTGACAGCCTTTCTTCAACACAGCTATTAGGGTTGGGAATTTAGCTCAGTGGTAGAGCGCTTGTCTAGCAAGTAAATAGGTCCTGGGTTCAGTCCTCCGCTCTGAAAATCAAGAGTAGTTTACTATCAGTGTATATACTCTCTCAATTCATAAATATGATACTATGTTAGTCATATACTTTCCCTGCCAACAGCACATGATTATCAAGAAAAATTATCAAACCATTAAGACAGAATATCAAAATATTAATGGCGGGTATCTCTTATTCACTTGTCTGCTGTCATGGCTGTCTTGTTTTAATTGTTATTTCTATATTGAAAACATAACATAAATAATAACTAATATTTCATGAGTCATCTCTTCATCTATGCATTAAACAGAAAGAGCTCATTTGAAGGATTTTGATGTTTACTTCAAAACAAAGGAAATTGGTAAATACATAGCCATGCCTTCTACAATTTTACTAGTTACAAAATGCTAACTACCTAGAAAAATATTTGTAAACGTAAACTATTTCAATTTTATTTAACACTTGCAACATAAAAGATTGAAAACCACTGTTATCCAATGGACTTGCAATATATTATGAATCTGCATAAGGTCTATTCTCAAAGCTGCAGTACTTCCAGAGTAACACCCCACTATCTTATCTTCTGCATTCAGAATTCTGGAATTTCAAATTTGGGCATCTTTTCAGCCACCAATTTTTAAGAAATGGGTTTATTTTTGATATATGTGTGTGTGTGTGTGTGTGTGTGTGCGTGTGTGTGTTATGTATTATGTATCTGGTAGTTTGATTATATCAATTTAGTCAAGCAATAGTAGCAAGTACTTCAATTATACCTATAACTTCTCTAGTTATAGCTTGTCAATCAGATTTCCAGAGCTTGGTATAAGTTTCTTCCCATGGGATAGATGGACCTCAAATTGAAACAGAAGACAGTTGATTAACCAAATATGCTGGCACTATTATATACATGTACGTATACATTATCCCACATATTCTTTTTAGGGATTATGCTTGGTTAAAACCCTTGTTCCTTTTTTATGTTTCTACCTCCATCACACCTTTCTGGCACTTTGACAAGGATCCAACAGGAAGGAAGATTTCAGCTTAATTCCAGACAGTATTCTATATATTTTACAGCCAATGTGGGTTGTATATTGAGCAAGGGTGTCTTCTCTTCTGGATCTGGAAAACAAAAACGAGGACTGACAAGAGGCAATATTGTGTTTCCAGCTTCTATGACTGACATGAATATGTTCTAGTTAGTAATAAACACTATTTTATACTTCATAGAGATTAGATAATGATTGTCTTCATTACACATGGCCAATGTGAAAGTCACTAAGTGTACGAAACATTTATAACACTTAAGCTTTTCAGATGTGAATTGAAGTGTAGATTAATGGGGTAGAACTGAAGCATGAATGTAAAAGACTTAAAAGATCTCAACATGGAAAATATCACTAAAGAAATTATATTTTGTATCTCCTCAGTAAATAATATTATTTTATATAACATGTAAATATATTTTTTAACATTTTCTATTGTGACTGCAAGGTAATATTGTTTTATATAATATAACAAGCAATTAAATTATTGCACAACTTTCTTGCAAGTTGAATGCATTAACTATATAAATAAGGAAAATGGAGAACTTTAATCAGGACCGATGTGGAGTCAAATCCTTATCTTGTTGATCCCTCAAACTGTATGACAATTATGTCATCCTTTCTTCCAATAAATAATAAACCAGCATTTTCCAACTGGAAAGTTTAAGTTATACCCAATTTTAAGAATAATTGAGGAAATTAGTAGAAAACACATAGAAAATCTATTATATGTTATTTTTCTTGGAGAACTATCTCAACGTTGGTGGTTATGGAGCTCTCATACCTTTTTGCTAATATTTTGATCTTTTAATAGCACATACTTGAATTGTCTCCAGCACTAAGGTACACTGGAAATGTGATATACTTTGAAGTCTTCATTTTTCTCTCTTTCATTTACTTCCATCCTTTGTTTTCACGGACTAAAGCATCTGCTACCAATTAGGCTCCTCAACACTGTACCACAGAAACCCTGCTGATACCTTTGCTCTTGTTAGTGAATCAGCAGGGGCATGTGTTTGGAATGGAATTTTAACCGCTGCCCTAACAGGGTCTACATAGGATCTATTCATCCCTGTGCACTGTTCTGCAAACCAAGTACACTGACACATGAAGCTTCTGATGCTATGGTAACCAGGCAGTGGAGACTTCATTAAGATGACAGAGTAGTAGTTGGAACTTCTGTGCATTTTTATAGTTGCCAAATGAGAGATGCAAATACTGTTTTCCAAACACCACTTACAGCTATTAAGGGTCACTATATTCATTGTTCCTCTATTCCTAATAGACAGAAATTGGAAACAGTTTAGATGCCCCCTCAACAGAAAAATGATGAATAAAGAAAATTTGGTACATTTGCACAGTGGTGTCTTACTCAGATAAATGGGATACAGACCTAAACAGAGAATTCTCAATAAAAGAAACTCAAATGGATGAGCTACACTTAATGAAATGCTCAACATCCTTAGACACCAGGAAAATGCAAATTTAAAAAAAGTTACTCTGAGATTTTATCTTACACAGGTTAGAATACCTAGGACCAACAAAACAAGTCATAGCCTATGCAGCCAATGGTGTGGATTAAGATCTACACTCATATTTGCTTGGGGGGTTGTGAAAACTCATTAGGCTACTATAGAAATAGGTGTTCCATTTCCTCAGAAATATGGGAATCAATCTACCTTGAAATCCAGCCATACCTCTTTTGAGCATATACCCAAAGGATATACAGAGATATATAATCAAGCGTGTTCATGGCTGCACTATTCATAATAGCCAGACATTGGAAACAGCCTAGATGTCCATCAACAGAAGAACTGAAAAAAAATGTGGTACCTTTACACAATAGAGTATTTCTTAGCTGTTAAAAAATTTTATAATTAACTTTGTAGGCAAATGTATAGAATTAGAACATCATAAGTGAGATGTATCAAATTCAGAAAGACAAATATGGCATGTATTTTGTTTATAGGTGGTGACTAGCTGTAAAGTAAAGATAACAAAGCTACAGTCTCTAGAGCCAGAGAGGTAAGAGACTAGAGGGACAGATAGGTCTTTCTATGAAAGGAAAATAGAATAGATATGGAATCATGGAGCATTGAGGACAAAACTGACACAGAAAAATCAAGTGGAGAGGGTAAGAGGAAAGGTGGAACAAGGAAGGAAATATTAGGTAAGGCAGATAAAATTAAGAGGTATTTAAGGGTTAGTATAGAAACCTAATAGAATAGATGCTTCCTAAAATACATACATCTATAAAGGCAATCTGAATGAAATTGCCAAGTAATAGGAAAGACTGAATCCCAACTGGTCAACACTTGTCACCAAATAAAGCTGCCAGTATGAGGATTGAATTACAATTAACTGAGTTATTGGCCAAAGGGTTTGGTTGTCTTGCAATGATTATAGTTTCCTCTCCACAAATTAACACCAGGGCCCACTTGTTGAAGACAGAACCTACACGATTTATTGAATATGGAGACATTGAACTGGTACCTACATAGAGCCTTTACCCCTGTGTGCTACCATTTTGAGTATAGACAAGTACTCTGAAAGCTACTAAAATGGACAGGTAAACACCAATCCAATCACAAGCCATTTTATCTACAATTGTGTACTGCCTACAAGGTATGCTAGGGCAATGATGGCACAATGCTTGTGGGAGTAACCACCCAATATGATTTGATTTAATGCCAATTCTGTGAGATTGTGTGGATGACCAAGAATTGGAGACTAGACTAGGTACTTCACATAAAACAAAATACTACAGATCTAAAAATCAACAATAACAATAACAAAAAATTGGAGCCACAAAATGACTCCTAATGACATTCTAGTATACTCATAGGTCAGTGTCTTGTTTAGCTATCATCAGAAAACCTTTCTCCGGCAGCAGGTGAGAGCAAATATAGACACCATTAGACAGATATAATGCAGCCAGAGACTGCAACATTCAGCCCTAAAATGAAGACTTCATCAAATCCCTCGTCTCAAGACTCCCAAAAGAAGTGGATGCCTAAAGAGTGTAAAAGCCAGAGAGGAGTGAGGATACACAGGAATCATGCACTGGGGGTCAATGCAAAAATGAACTTACAGACAAAGAAACTGCACACACAGGACATGCATGGGTCTACACCAAATGGAGCCCTAGAGTTGAAGGAGTTGTGGATACATGCCCTCCTCCCTAATCCAGTAATAATCTCCAGCTGATAACCTTTTAACAAATAAAAATATTTTCTTCAAAGTGTATCTTACCAGGACCAAGGCAACAAACTACTCTTAATGGTAGTCTTCTTGCCCAAGATCAATTAGCCAAAAGAGAAATTCAACAGCAACAAAATATAAGAGCAATTTTGTGTCAGAGAGATTTTTTTAATTCAATAATTTTACTTTAATTTTTATTTTATTCATATATTTTTCTTCTCCCCCTCTTCTTCTTCCCCCTCCTCCTCCTCCACCTCCTCCTCCTTATCATCCTCCTCTTCTTCTTAAAAGACAAGACAATTGAGCTAGGTTCTTTTCAGCAAGCATAGTAGAGTATCATTAATAATGTCAAGAGCTGGCTCTCTCCCGTAGAGTGGTTCTCAAGTTAGGCCAGTCTTTTGTTTGACATTTGCTCAATCTCTGCTCCATCTTTATCCCTGTACATCTTATAGGCAGGACAATTTTTGAGTGGAAGGTTTTTGTGGTGGGTTGGTGTCTGCCTCCCTCTACTAAAAATCCCAAAGAAGGATGGTTGAGTCTCA